>NC_037303.2:1642082-1857082 GCF_000002775.5 Populus trichocarpa | reverse complement strand
CACTCAAAATTTGATCGGAATAATTTTTTACTTGGATAGAAAGTAAACTTGATTTAAATCAGATTTTAAATCAGCAATTGACCCAGCTAGCTGGTTTTTGCAGACTGTTTTTGTACATTTCGAGGGGAAGGGAAATGTTCAATGAAATGTGCATGACAACTGGGTTGATACTTGATAGTTTGACACAGTACAGTTTTCATTGTATGTGGGAGAGAAGCCATGAAGAAGAGGACAGGATAAAATGCCAAGAAATATATAAAACGAAAACTTATTGTATGTTTGATCTTATTATATTAGCCGATGCACCTAACCCTCAACGCAGCATAGCCAGTCGGAAGTGTACTGTTTCATGTGGGGGTTCTTGCAGGTTAATAGGCAGAGAAATGACCCAATCCTTCGGGTCCCAAGCTCTAAGCCAACCCTAGCATGGAATGGATAGAGAGAGAGTTTGAAAAGTGTCATTTTCGAGGTCAGACCCCGGGCCAGGTCTGACTACTATAATCTCAAGTGGGCTACCCTTTGTTCCTGAATGCTGGAAGTTACTATTTTTCCACAGAGAAGAAAGGTGTAGCAGACAGCAATCACAGACCATGCTAATCTTGTATAAAAAAACATTTAGTAAAAGCAAGCGGGCCAAGAAATATCCAACTAGATTGAGCACATCTGGAAGATTTAGTCTCTGTATTATTTCACTTCTCTGAATAATTTTCAGGTCCCTTTTGCTGTTATATAAAAATTGCTGTTTCTCATGAGTCAATATCCATTCTATGAAATTCTAGCGTTAGAGAGAGGTAAAAGTTTACACTTTGTATACCATGAAGTATAACGCTAAAAGTTAAACATCTCCATGCTGGATTTGTTTGATTTAAGAGCAGTGATGACCCTTGAAAGATTGCTCTATAAAACAATGACCGGCCATCTTTACGACTTATTTTCACAATCCTTCGCCGGCCCGCTGAAGAACTCTTTGAAGCTCATCTGCCATCCCTTGTAAGAGAACAGGTTTTCGGATCATTCCATTCATTCCCATCTGCAGGCATCTCTCCCAAACATTATCCTCAGCACTGGAAGTCACAGCTATAATCAATGGCCAACTACGACTTCGGATCTTCCGGATTCACGTTGCCACTTCGAACCCATCCATTTCTGGCATTTGAATATCTAAAACAACTAGTCTGAAAGAATTTTCAGCAGAGCTAAGAGCACTAAGGCATTCAAACCCGGATGAAACAGCAGTCACTTCACAACCTAACTTCTCAAGCAACTTCTTGGTAACGGTTCTGTTTAAAGCATCATCATCAGCAATTAATATATTTTTAGGTATTTTTTAATATATTAATGTAAAAATATAAAAATATATTATTTTAATATATTTTTAATTAAATGACAACATTAAAAAAAAATTACTTTGCTTTCCATTACCAATCACACTAAAATAATGTTGTGTCCTTTGAGCCATTTGATGAGGAATGGTGATGGTGGTTTTTTGTTTTTTGTTTTTTGTTTTTTTATCCTAATTGTCAGTCTAAAGATAAGTCGTGGGGTTGCCATGTTAAATTTCTATTTTTAATTGAATAATATTGTTTTAAAGAAAAACTTACACAACATTCTTTTAGATAAAAAAAATAAAAAAAAAAATCTAGGGAGTTGATATTACCGGATTTCACAATAGTTTATTATTTTTATTTGAAAATATATTAAAGTAATATATTTTTTTATTTTTTAAAAATTATTTTTGATATTAGCGTATTAAAATGAACTAAAAACACTAAAAAAATATTAATTTGAAATAAAAAAATCTAAAAATAATTTAATTATTTTTAAAAATATTTTTAAAACATAAAAATAAATAAGTTTTTATTTAATAAGTCGCTAATTAATTGATGGATGAATTTTTTTACCTACATAAAAAGCAAACTCGATTTGAGTCACCAGGTTGACCCAGCTAGCTGGTTTTTGCAGGCTGTGTTTTTGTACATGTCGAGGGGAAGGGAAATGTAAAATGAAATGTGCATGACAACTGGGCTGATAATTGATAGTTTGACACAGTCCATTTTTCATTGTATGTGGGAGAGAAGCAATGAAGAAGACGACAGGATAAAATGCCAAGAAATAAAACGAAAACTTATTGGATGTTTGAGTTGGAAGTGTACTGTTTCATGTGGCTTATCACATATCAAAACTTCGGACATGTTTGGAATTATGATATTTTTTTAATTTTTAAAAATTATTTTTAAAATCAATATATTAAAATAATTTAAAAATATAAAAAAATAATTTTTAACAAAAAAAATTGATATTTGAGGGAACGCGGTTGAAACCGCGTTTGGGAACGCTCTCTTCATATTTTTTTCAATAACAAGGTTACTATAAAAATGTATGTGTGTTTGGTATTATAGTATAAGGTATTTTTCACTTGAAAATATATAAAAATAATTTTTTTTTTAATATCAACATATCAAAATCATTGAAAAATATTAAAAAATCATCAATATTCTTTTGAATCAAACACATTTTTAAAACATTCTTAAATGCATTTTCAAACCCAAAAATAAATGATATCTTTATAATTATAGTTCATAAAACATTCTCCTACATCTAAGCACAAAAAGGTTTCGAAGTTAAAAGTAATCTTATAGTAGCATGTGTATTGTCTTAACTATAGATGTAGTAAGGTGATTTGATTTAGTAAATATGTAATTTAAAATCAGATTCGGGTTAAGTTTTAATTTATATTAATTTTGATATTAATATGGTTAATCCCAAATAATCTTCCTACAATCCAATTTACTCTTGTTAAAACTTAACCAAATCAAAACTAGGAAATATCTTTCCTTCTAAAAAAAAAGTTTTGAAAATCCAGATTGATTAACTCATAACTTGAGCTCTTTTCGAGATTTTAAGATCAGACCCCAGGCCAGGTCTGACTACTATAAGCTCAAGTGACTGACCCAATTCAAAATCATGTTTTTGACGTTTCACGTTTGATCAGAGTGGGCTACCCTTTGTTCCTGAATGCTGGAAGTTACTATTTTTTCAGAGAGATGAAAGGTGTAGCAGACAGTAATCACAGACCATGTTAACCTGTATAAAATAACAATTAGTAAAAGCAACTGGGCCAAGAAATATCCAACTAGCTTGAGCACATCTGGAAGATTTAGTCTCTGTATTATTTCACTTCTCTGAATAATTTTTCAGGTTCCTTTTGCTGTTATATAAAAATTGCTGTTTCTCATGAGTCATTATCCATTCTATGAAATTCTAGCGTTAGAGAGAGGTAAAAGTTTACACTTTGTATACCATGAAGTATAACGCTAAAAGTTAAACATCTCCATGCTGGATTTGTTTGATTTAAGAGCAGTGATGACCCTTGAAAGATTGCTCTATAAAACAATGTCCGGTCATCCCTCGCCGGGCCGCTGAAGAACTCTTTGAAGCTCATCTGCCATCCCTTGTAAGAGAACAGGTTTTCGGATCATTCCATTCATTCCCATCTGCAGGCATCTCTCCCAAACATTATCCTCAGCACTGGAAGTCACAGCTATAATCAATGGCCAACTACGACTTCGGATCTTCCGGATTCGCGTTGCCACTTCGAACCCATCCATTTCTGGCATTTGAATATCTAAAACAACTAGTCTGAAAGAATTTTCAGCAGAGCTAAGAGCACTAAGGCATTCAAACCCGGATGAAACAGCAGTCACTTCACAACCTAACTTCTCAAGCAACTTCTTGGTAACGGTTCGGTTTAAAGCATCATCATCAGCAAGTATAACTCGAAGGCCTCTGAACTGAGGAATGGAACTTGGTTGTTCTGAGGAAAGTCCAGAGGCAAATGTGGCTCTTCCATAAGATGGTCGGATTTGAAACCGAAGAACCAGAGTCATGCTCTGTGCAAAACCCAGAGGGTTCAAAGATATCCAGATATTACCTTGCATCATCTGCACATACACTTCTTCTTAATATTGTTTCATATAGTATAGTTCATGCATCTTAAATCTGCTACAGGAAGATAAATTGGAAAAAGAAAACAAAGCTCTTTATTTCAAGTATGCTTTCATAAAAGCCACAGCACAAACAAAGGCATGATATGGCACCAAATCATTTATAACCTAACCCCCCCACCCCCCCCCCCCAAAAAAAAAAAAAAAAAGCTTTTGAGTCCTATATGGAGGTGGCACCAACTGAAAAACAAATGAGATATGGATGAAGAGTCCATTTGGTATGACTTATAGAGAATCATTTTTGACTTCGAGTCATGATTCTAAAGTTAATTGTCATGAATGACTTCTGACAAAAATAATTTAAGTTGGACATATCTTTGGGAGGCATTGGCTGAGAACAATTTCTTTTAAGAACGGAGATGGTACAAGTTAGAATCAATAGGTTACAAGTTAGAAATTTCATCTTTTAACTTGATTGTAGAAATAAGTTTTTGATTCAAGAAAGTTATTTCAAACCAAACATATGGTTTTTCTTTGAGTAAAAAAAGAAAACTTAAATAATTTGCAAAAGTCATGCCAAACGAGATCTAAGTTGGGCAATATTTAGTGAGGTTATTTGGAAGCGGAAGTGAGTTATAATTTCCAGAAATGGAACTAGCTAAGAGAGATTGCCCATGGAACAAGGCCATATTGAAACATTCTGCAAGGGGAGAATGCCTCAAATCTCATCAGATGCATTTACAAGAAGCTGTAAACTTAGAAAAGAAAGTTTTCTTCCATAAATTTTACTAGCAATTCTCTCTGTGCAATGCATTTTCATCTCTAGATTTAGGTGCATAAAATGGCATCATTTCACCTCACAGGGTGTCTGCTGCCATTGCCTCTATTGCACAATAATGCAGCAATAATTATCAACTACTGGCATGTGTAGTCCACGTAGATAAAAATAATATTTGATGCCTCACCTGTACAAGCCTTTTGCACATGATGAAGCCCAGACCCTCCTTAGCTTCAGCACTGTTTTGCCTCCTACCAGAAGAATTTGTGGTTGAGCTAGCTCCATCTGATAGAGAACTTCCTTCTCTGATCTCCATGTCAAACTTTATACATACAAACTCATCAGGAGCATTTGATTTCCACATCCCCAACATTCTATCTGTCTTGCCCTCGCTATCACTCTCTGAAAAAACTCGAAATATGACATTCCCCCCTCCATCATAGATATTTAAAAGATATCCAACCATGTGTAAAATAACTTGAAAGGCCCTTCTTTCATCTCCTATCACTAGATCAGGCAAAGAACTTTGAACATCAAGTTCAAAATCAAAACCTTTATACACACACAAGCACTTAGCAAGGCAACAAGCTTCTTTGATCATGGAGCGTAGACGAAAGGGCCTCATCCCTAAAGGGAACCTTCCGGTGTTATCTTCTGCTGAAATATCCATCACATCATTAATCAAAGTTGAAAGCACATTGCTGGTTTTCACCAATGTGTCAATAACAATCCTTTGCTCAAAGCCCATATTATCATTTTGGAACATAGAGAGCAATCCCAGGATTGAGTGCATTGGTCTCCTCATCCCATGGCTCATCACTTTTTGAAAGGAATTCCTTGCCTGGCTTGCCATCATTGCATTATTCCTTGCCTGTTGCAGTGCACGATTTTGCTCACTCAGTTTCTCTCTCATGACTTTTGATTCTTCAAGAACTGCCGCATGAGACAAAGCCACAGCTACTTGATCAGCAACTACTTCCACTATTTCCAATTCCTCAGGGCTCCAGCCTCTACAACTCATGCTTGGAAGAACCAAAACCAGTATAGCATAACAAGTATCCACTAATTCAGGTGTCCCCCCTTTGAAATTTGAAACCTGTAGCATTGGCATCCGGATTGCTGCCACAGCACCTGACTCCTCCAACTCTCTACCACTTGAAGCACCAAGAGCTGAATCAGGCCTCAAAACCTTGACCCCCTTGCTACCTTGTATTTCTAACACATCTGGATCATTTACCGGGATAGAACGGCGATAAATTTTAGAATTGCCCTTCAACTCATGGGTGAGATGGAACTCCGTTCTATTCTCATTAGGCATCCATACAGCACAATTATGCAAATCTAAAGTCTGAGAAAGCTCAACCAGAGTGGTATACAATATTGTATGCTTATCAAGTGACTTCCTGATTTCTTGCGTTAGCATCCTAACATGCCAACTAGCTTCCTTTTGCTTCTTCATCATCCCCACCTCTTGGTCTAATTCCAACACATTTTGCTTTAAGAAAAGCTCCCTCACCTTCCATTTGAGAAGAAGAGGAATCAGAGTTAAGAGGGTTATGGCGGTTGCACAAGAGACCAAGGCCGTGAGGAATTTGGCAATGGTGAGGGACAGTATCAGCTGGAATGAGTGTGGTCCATAATAAGTCCATGCATTGATCAAATGTGTCAGTCCACAAAGGACTATGAATGCTATAAACTGAAGAAGGACCCATTTGAAAGGAAAGTTGGAGCAGCTAATAAACCAAAGAAGCTCGATTGGAATCGAAAAATACGCTATTGCAATAAAAACATCACTCACTCTCTGAGCTTCCATAATGTTGTGTATGCTCCAAAAACCCTCATCATCGCAATTACAATTCGCAAAGTCATTGTCACTTGCAGTGACCAAGATCGCTAGATATGAAATCAGCAAGAATCTAGAAGCTAATGCTCTTAACATTGCGCACCCAAGTGAACACTTGCCTAATGCATTCTTGTCACACGTTCCTAAATCTTACAAATCCCTAGTATATCAGAATCCAAAAAACAAAATATGAAAGACAACTGCTTGAACTATGCTCTAGAACCCCAAGTATGAATATGCATTCCCTGGTCTGAACTCTTCAAACACACAAACACAGACACACACAAGCTCACCAATTATAACAAAGCCATGTCTAACACTCCAAGATCTAAAATACCAACTTGAATTTTACACTAAAAATCAACAACACAACACCATCAACCAAATTTCAAGATCTTCCAGACCCATAAAAAAAAATAGACCACTGTGATTTTCTTTCCACAACCAGTAATCTTTGACACGTTTCCCCACCACTGCTCATCTTATTATTTTGATAGCCATACAAGAAGAAGAAAAAAAACCAAAATTCTAAACTGAAAACAAGTAGCTATCTATCATTTTGGAAAACAAAATGAGAAATCAGAAATGAAGAGTGGACCAAATAAAAGAAGCTAGAAAGAACACACCTTTTGCCTCTCCTGAGTCAAAACCACCTATCCAAGCCAAAACCAATTACTTTTTGCTATATTTTGAATAAAACCCAAGTCAAGATGCATCAACTTGCTCGCTCTAAAAAAAGAAAAGAAGGGGGGAAGGGGGTTTTCCTCTCTTGCCTAGTAAAAGTGGAATTGTTGCTCTATGAGCTATCAATCACTCTCGCAAAGAAGAAAGATTTATATACCTCTTCAACAAAAGATCTTTCCGCTTTTCTTTTCTCTTTTTTCTTCCTAGCTTAGCCTAAATCACCTCTGCCCTCTCTAATAAAGTTTAAAGAGAGAATCTGGTGTCGTGAACTTGAGATGTGATGGGAGAAAGAAACAGTGAAAGAAAACACAGAATAGGGTTTAAGAAGTGGGGTCCTCACTTCTCCACACATACTGAATGTGAAGAGAACCTAGACACCCTCTTCTTCTTCTCTCTCTCTCTCTGTCCCATCACCCCATCAAGAATATGGTTTTCTATTCTTCCCTTCCTTTATTGAACCTTTTTGCTCATCAAGAAAGTTTTGGCATTTGCTCCATTTTCTTATAATTAGCTAGGATTTCTTTGAATTGGTTTGCTTGTTTTTGTTTATAATATCATACGTGTGGTAACTTTAGTCTTAGAAAAAATAGTTTAATTAATTAAATATTTTTTTATTTAAATTTTAATTTTATCAAAACTAAAATAATCTATTTTTTATTTATAATTTTATTTATTTTACATGTAAAAATCTATCTTATTTGACCAAATATATATTTTTTTAAAACTACATTTAAGATTATCTTTTTAAATTATAATCACAAAACTATTAACATAATAAGAATATGCTTGATAGCTTTCACTGTTTTTTAAAAGTATATTTTTTAAAAGAATTATTAAATTTATTTTTTAATTTTTTTATAATAATAATATTAAAAATAAAAATAAATTATTTTAATATATTTTCAGTGTTACACATAAATTAAATTAAGTAACCCACTATCTCATTTACTTGATATAATATATTTGAATTAATTTATGATTTAGTTAAAATTTAATTTGATTTTTTTTATAAAAAAATATTAAAACTATATCGTTTTAAAAAAAATTTAAATACAAAAATAACGTTGATCTGGATTTATCTAAATTAACCTCCTCCATCAGGAATCCAGGTGGGTGATGGAGAGGACTGGGTTTACTAACTTGATAATTGGTGAATATTAATTTGAATTAACAAATAAATTAAATGAAATGAAACAATTTATTGGTAGATCAATGATGTGGAATTTTCCACACATGCTCACCGTCGGATGAGGCAATGAACTGGCGAAGATCTCAAGGTTCTGCGCGCGTACGAAGGCAGCTGCTTACGTGGTGATTTTAACCGTTTCAACTTACGAGTCCACGACGGTTATAAAGTGTGGCTCTTTTTTAAGGCTAGGGGGATTGCTACTCTGCTTCGCGAACCAGAATTTGTAAGCACCTGTCACGTGTAGCACGTGCTGACTACAGGTAGAAAAGGGGGCCACTAAGCACTGATTTGGTGTATTTAATAAGTTTTGATTATACTACTATTGTTAGATTCGATTAAACTAATTAATTAATTTTGTCACTAACGTGACTCTATCGTGTCACGGGATGAGAAAGTTGATACTTTAATTTTTTTAAAAAAAAAAAAATCAAAAAAATGTTTTTTTAACTAATTTTCCTTATAAATAAAAATTCAAAAGTGAAGTTTCAAACTTATAAGTGGACTAACTTAAATTTTTAATTAGATAAGCTAGGTTTTTTCCTTCTTCTATTTTTTTTAATTTTTGTATGAGTTATTTATTTTAATTTAAATTGTTTTATAACGAAATTATTTTTGTTTTTTTAGTAGTTAAATAAATTTATATTTATAGACCGTAATGAAAATAGAGTACAAACAACATCCCAAAATAAAAAAAAACTTATGTTGCCTTTTTTAAAAAAAAAAAATCGTTTCGCAAATAAATTCTTTTAATCTAATTTTATTGCCCCTTCTTTTTATATTTAGAATTGCATTTAGATACATTTTAAAAATATATTCAGCTTGAAAAAAGTATCAAATCAATATATTTTTTAATAATGATATAAAAAAAATCATTTTAATATATTTTCAAATAAAAAAAATCTATATCTAAGTACCAAAACACAGTCTAGAATCAATATTCAAGTAAGATCACCTCATTGTAGTAATTTTGTTTAAAATGTTTGTAGTCATTATTCAAAGGGTTTATTTAAGTATAATTATTGTATTAACTCACGGAGACAATCTTAATAACTTGTAAGAAAAGATAACCATGAATTGTGTCCAAAGGAGCGAAGACATATTAAGTATAATATATAGTATTGTAACAAGAAAGGAGATGTGGGCTTCAATATACAATTAGGTTTCCCCAGTATTCTTGCTAAAGCCAGCACAAGTCCTTCCAACTGGGACCAGAGACTTCTCATGTATTCACCCTCGACTATGCTAAAATAGTAAATTAACATTTTTTTTTTATAATTTTAATATTCTAATATTAAAAATAAAATTTTTAATATATTTTCAAGTTAAAAATATCAGTCAGCGGCTACTGTCTCCATCTATTTGACTAGGCAAAACATTGCAAGTTGCAGATTGTACCTCCACTTGTTGAAAAGAAACAGAATTCTATCTTACACATGCTTGGAGTTAGCAAGGGAATCTACCCACAAAAGATATGAATTATATGCCAAAAGATGCAGAAGACAGGTAGGTTTTCAGAATAACACATTGTGTTATCCCGTGAGGACACCGGCATAAATCCAGAACGAGTATAATTATCTCAGTTGGCGGAACTTTTGTCATTTGATGCCAGGTTCTCAGTTGAATCTTAATTCAATGTTAACAGGAATCAGCCAGTAACTCCAGTATGCGAACAAAAAAGGAAAAGAAAAGATATATATATAAAAAAAAAAAAAAGAGTTGCAACTGAGTGCATGAGCATAAAACTAAGGCTAACACTTCTAATTTTGGACCACGAGCTAGCAAGGAGTATAGAGAGTGTGGCTAAACTGTACAGAATACCATCCGGCACTCCACGAAGGTTGCAAAAGGTTGTGCATGCATTTTCTCTGGTCAATGTACCTGGGATTGAAGATAGACGACAAAACAGTGCTTCAAAAGTCAACCAATCTGTAATCTGGAAGTCAATCATAGTCACCGTTTACAGGAGATTGGGATCCTCCATGACCTGTTCTTCCTGAAAAATGAAAACAACCCATGTCAGTTGGTGAGTCCATGAGCGGGAGAGGACAGAGGGGGGGGGAGTCTTATATATTTACCTGTAAAATCATAACCTGCAGTTGTTCTGACATCTGGACTGCTCCTCCAATCCATGGTTCTTGCAGATAATAAATGCATAGTGGAAGGTTGCATTGTAAATGGATTGCCTCCACCTACGGTAAGAAGGTCATCATTTCCCCTCGCTGGATTCCTCACAGGAGATTCAACTGGTAAGCGGAAGCCAAAACTTGGTACTGATGCCTTAACTGGTGATGGAAGCTTGCTGCCAGATGCATCACCTTTTCCACTACCATCCTTCTTGTTGTCAAGCACAAAAGTACCGACAATGACCTGTGCACAAACAACTAATAAATCATAAATATTAAGGACATATTCACGAAAACATTTTAAATGTGGAACAGGATTTCTACGATCTGGACCCTCTTTTACATGCATGTATGTGCTTTCAAATGAAAAGGGTGGTCCTCGGCCATAGTTTGCTCCCTACTTCATACATCACATATTTTAGAGAAATTGTATATTTTAATCAATACCTGCACAGGGCCAGCAGCCTTTAGAGGTCCACCAACTCCTCCTCCAATGATCTGGCCATTTGAATCAGAAAGGCATACACTGAGGCCACCTGCTCTTCCCCCCATGTCAGTACGTATATAAGATCCAGACAGAGAAATGATCTCAAATCGGCCCTGATGTTAAAAGAGCACGCAGGAATGAAGAATTAATTTCTGATCACCTCAGAATATCATTTTTACAACTTTAGCTAGCAATTCAAATTGTCAAGCTATTTCTCAGAATATAAAATTTTATCAGATGTAGTATCAATTGTTTAAGCAAATAGCAAGCTAATATTTAACCCAGACACTATCAGAGAATTCTTTGGGCACACATGAAAATAATACAAATGCTTCCAGTTCTCAGAAGCTAGAAAGCAACACAGTATACCATTTGATTTTCAAGAAATACATTAAGTGAGATGTGGAATTTTCTCAAAGATACTGCTGTCTGTATCATCCACAGGGCAGTCAAGATATACTATATCAACTAGTCTGTTCAGGCAACAAGAACAAACCGTGATATCATGGAAATGTACTAAAAATGGTGCTCTCAGTTATCTTTCATATTTCCCTGACATTCAGATTTGTGTAGTAGTAGAACCAGACCACCTAAGTATAGGTTCCTTTACATGTCTGGCCTTGAATTTTCAAAAAATACTCTATGCCAAACCCCATACTATTGACACATCCTTTCCAGCCTGCCCAACCACCCAGGAGATGAGTCTTATTTTCCTAAGTGCAGCAGTTGAAAGTTTGACACTATAACACCACTAACCAGAAGTCATTTCTCAAAACCAGTGGGGCACTTGGACCATTATGAGGCTGCTACTTTGCAGTTGTAATGTCGTTCTTTCTTATCATATAGCCTTGAAGGAAACAACTTTTTTGTTCCCTTCTTAGATTTTGTTCTTTATGTCGTCTTTCAGAAGTACCCTTCTTCCAGTCAAATACAGAATCATGATATTGAAAAAGATATCCGGAGGCCATATCAAAGAAGCATAAGTCGGCATGCTTCTCAAAGCATGAAAGTTGGCATGCTTAACAAAAGAGAGTAAGTTTTGAATCTTTTAATCATCATTATTTTCCTCTCATTTTACAATATGATGTCCATCCGAAAATTCAAGGAAAAGAGAACAGAGTTCTGGAATTCAAAAAAGTTACATGCTCATAAACAATTACCTCATATGAAATGTTGCCTCCTGAAGTTGCTGGTTGGCGAAGAGATACATTCATGACTGAACCAGATGCAGATAGAATACACATTTCACGCGTGCTTTGTTGCAGGAATTGAATGATTTTCTGGCCAACATCCTGTAAGGAATTTATTTTACTGAGGAATAAACAGAGTTTCATGTATCTACAAAAACCGCTATTGGCATCCCAACAACCCTCTTGTTGCAGCAACTAATTCTGAATAGATACATGAAAAGACTTCAAAACTACATTAATCGTGATCTATCCCGCCCCAATCACATCCCAAATCCTTACGCTTGAATGCCCCCATGACCCTTGAGTATACAACTGAACCACATAATGTTGTTCATCAGAATAAAGACCAAGAATGAAGGGAACTCTTAACTGACAGTTTAGGAACAGAAATATTCACACTATCACCTGTGCATGACATTTAAAGGAGTAGCTTTCCAGCATGTATGTGCAAATGACATACCACAAAGATCCAATCACCTTGTTAAACATTTAAAATAACAAGTAAATAATCATAGATTTTCTAGACACTTGGAAAAATCACAGAAGGAACCAAGATAAACCAGTGATCAAAAATGAAAAACACATGCAGTTTCTTACCTTGACTGACTAATATCTGGACATCTACATGAAGAAATTCATTAGAAAACTTTATCATCTCAAAAGGAACAGGAATGGAATGTAGCCGAAGTTTTTTAAAAAAGGGTAAAAAAGGAACCAACAGTCAATGACTATGATAAAGAAATATTGCAACACCTGGCAAAAGGAACCTGGGAAATTTTAACAGCCCAAAAGGCAAACTTTTAACATTCAATCTGCCATCACAATCAAAAGAGTCTACATTATCAGATAAATACTCTATTCTTTGACTTCCAATTATTTTTCCTTTCCTGTATGGAAACCACTAGTATTGTGCATAAGAACTTGGCCAATGAAGAATTTTAGATTAGTCTTTTTTATTTTTTTCACTTTCATATTTAAAACTTCATTATGCATGTCAATGAACACTTTCTCACTTTTTTTTTCCACAACAACAAAAGGTAAACCATAAGCTAAAAGACTATAAAAATTTAATCCACTTCTCGTTTATCACATATCTGGTAGTGGCCAGCATAAATATTTGTTTTAGGATGCGATCAGTAACCTTCCACACATGCATCTCTGATAATAGTCCAGCACACAGTACATCACTCAAAATCTCAAAACTCCCTTAAATATTGACGTCATAATCATCCACAGCTAAAGGAACTGAACCATGTTCTAAACAGATCTCCTCAAGTATTTGCAAACATAAACCGACCATACAATTACATGTTCTTTAACAATTAAAAACACCATGTGCCTAGAACATGGTTAAATATTGACGTCATAATCATCCACAGTTTAAGGAACTGAACCATGTTCTAAACAGATCTCCTCAAGTATTTGCAAACATAAACCAACCATACAATTACATGTTCTTTAACAATTAAAAACACCATGTGTCTAGAACATTGAGCGAAGTCACCAAGAACATTAGCTATCTCCCAGCAAAGAAAACATGAAAAAGTTAACAATTTCTGCATATGCATACCAAAACTGAGCAGCAAGATTACACGAAAGCAAAGGAAAACATCCCTCCATGTCACAGCTAAGTATATATTTCAGTTTTACATCAAAAGTTTAAAATTAGATGTTCATAAAACCAGGCTAATCACGGATAAATTATGCTTCCCATGAAATTGAAAAATAAAAATAAAAAATTCAGGAAGTAAATGAATCCATGTTTTTAAAAGACATGAGCGGGTTGATGATGGTTTTCCACCCTTTTAGCCAGTCACTAAAAGAGCAATTCCATCAAAGCAACACAGTGCTTGAATATGTATCATACACAAAATTAAAAACAAACAAATAGTAGACAGAGCTAAGGAAATTTTCATTAACAAAGATTTTTCTATATGCTTTCTTAGCATGTGAAAGATAATAACCAGATAAATGCATTTATAGGCTACCAACTCATCACTGATAACAGTACTGTAATCCAAGTCTCGGGAGTTTCCATACCTCACCCGCAGCTACAGTAATAACATGTGGTGTAAAACCATGCCCAGCAGTGCCTGCAATAAAGAATAAAAAGCAAGATGGACAAGTGTTTAAGCTGTGTAATAAAATCAACGAGAACAGTGATAATTAATATAATTTGAGTAAAGAAATAGCTCAGAAGGAATGCAAGTTTACCATTTACAAAAAGATGGTGTAATGAAATGACATTCATGTATGGACGGTCTCAAAAACAGAACAACAAATATCAGTCTCATAACATACAAAGTTCTTAACCAACAAATGACATTATAGGGAATGAGTGTCAGTAGCAACTCCAAAACTAATTGAAGAAGGTATTCCCAATTCCAATGAGCAAATTGGGATCATATTTGAGGGTAATAAATTCAATAATCTCTTCTTATTTGACTAGAAAAGACTCCCAATCAATTATACTCTGAAACAATTTCCTAGTAGCACATACAGTAACCACCTAAAAATTGCACGCATTTCTCAAATGCAAGTCAGACAAATTCAATCACATCAAAAAACTTTCTCTACACATTATCAAATGCAAACTATAGTTTTTTAAAGAAAAGAAAATGCATTAATAGTGAAAGAGAAGTACAATCACAAAAAGGAGGATAAGTCAGCCTCCACTCTATGGGCACAGCATACTAACAAACTATAAATTTAAAAACTAAAGCGACCCAATCTTGCTGAGTATCAGCTACGTTGAGCTGCTGCTTAAATTGGTGAGTTGGTTTCGGTTAGATTGGTAATTGCATGTGGACACATCATGTTTAGGAAAAGGACTTTACTGTTGAAGTTCGACTTGAAGAAGTTTTCCTAATGAAGGACCTTGTTGCTTGTATAAATAGCATGTGTAGTGACTACATTGTGTGTGCCTCCAATATCGATGATGTGTGGTGGCAACCAAAAGTAGTGCAGTAGCCAAAACCTTTAGCCAAAAGAATTAGTGCGTATTTTTCATTGAGTGATTTTCTTGGGTATAATTTTGGGTTTTGGGTAGTGAGGTATTTGTGCAGTGTTTAATTAGTGGGTGTAATCTGCAATATTTGATAGTGAAATTTTGTGGAGAACAAGAGTGGTCATAAGGCCTAATATTCACAGAGAAACAGATCATCCAACAAGCACAAGACTGGCAGAATGATCAAGCTCGAAACTGAGATGGGAGTTAAGAATGATATGGTTTTTATAGCATTTAGAACTAGCAAAACAATATAAAGAACAAGGAATGCTTGGCGTAGCAGAAAGACAAGATCATGTAAACATATCAAAGAGGCATGCAGTTAATGGGGCCACCAATGAATTGTTTGGAGGAAAGAGAATGCGACAGAAAAGAACTGGGGTTGATGAAAATGAAGCCTCATTAAAAAACCTTATATGCAAAATATTGCCTAGATTTCTTTTCCATTCTTTGGATCAAATAATCAAAATACTTGATGATGAATCCACAAACCAAAATGAACATACACATTGCAAAGTAAAAATAATCGCAGCCTCCATGACAAATTATATGACCCCAACAGGGTCAACAGACTAGTACTTGAGCTACGAGGATTGCAAGGGCCCATAAAGACAGCTACAACCATTGAACATCTACAATGGCAAGCCCAACAATATTAATACAGTAGCTGCTTTCTGATTCCTTTCAATTATATACTAATACAAATTAAGAAATCTTAATATCAGCAATATTGATCAACCAGCACCTCTTGCACTATTCTACTATACCTAATATGATATGCTTTATTGCTAAAGGATGTTCAGAGAAAACCCCTTGTGGTAGGATAAGCACAATTAAATACTGTTAGCTCAATTTTCCCATCAAATGATAACTCATATAAATGTCTAATACTAGAATAAATCAGAAACTAATGTAAATAAAGAATTTCAAGAATCATAACATGAAAATCTAGAACAAAGAATAGTCGACTTGTTTGATAATACAGAAACCAATGAATATGACCCAACGAAAAAAATAAGCATCGGAGAATACAGAAACCAATGAAAAAAAGATGGATTATGCAATGTAAGTACTCACAAGAACAAAATGTAAACCTTCATTGATTCAAGAAATACAAATTCAACATATCAAAAGACAAGATGTCACTAAGAGATAATGTGCAATAACCTCCCACTAAGAAGAGTTGCTAGAAACCATCATAATATATATATCTTCAAATGAAGCAGCAATTTAAGCAATCGCTCTATAATACTTGAGCAGCTGTTCAAGGAATTACATTGTGGAATTAGTTAATTCGCTACACTCCACATCAAACCATAAAAAATAAAAAATAAAGATATTTGGAGTCACACCCACCCATTGTCAATTTTTAAGATTTCCGGAAAAAAAAAAAAAAAAAAAAAACTTAAGACAGACTCATGCAATGCCTCGTACACAATTGAAAATTCCAACTAACTCAAAATTTTCAATTTAAACCATCAAAGATGAAACCTTTTAGGCAATTAAACAACATCTCAGAAACAAAACCACCCAAAGAACAAAAAAGAATCGATGAATTTCACATTCAACCACTGAAAGATTTAGTGAGAGAGAAAAAATCACATTTTCACAACCAAAGACCAAAAAACATCTCACAAACAAAGCCACCAGAAAACCAAAAACCATATAAATGAAAAATTGCACATCTTGTCACGGTAAAATGTTAAACAAATACATGCAAGTATCATACAACATGCAAAACTTCAACTAATTGGAAAATTTGACATTTACACCTTCAAAGGCCAAACCTTTCAACCAAATACACGTCATTTCACAACCACGAACACCAAAAAAAACAGCTAACAAATTCAACAATTTACACCACTAAAGACAAAACCCTTCAAGGAGTTAAACCACATTTTAAGATTCAACAATTCGCAAACAAACCATAAAAGGGTTAAAAATCCTTTACCAAGAACATGTTGAGATTTCTTGGAAGAAGAACCTGAAAAAGAGGAGGTAGTGGAAGAAGAACCAGCTTGGTGTTGTTCCTTCCTTTCTCTGGACGCAGCAACAGAAGCAGATGTAGCCGTTTTCTTGGCAGCCAAAGCCAGCTCAGGAGTCCCATACTTTCTGGGCCTCCCTCTCTTTCTCTTTGCTGATGTTGCCTCCACTGGTGCTCCTCCTCCTGTCACTGTAGCCGTGGTTGAGGGTCCCATTGAATGAGGGTAGAGCAAGTGGGACCCGGTAGGGGTGGTTGAGTCTGTGGGGTGATGAGGTGGCAGGAGGCCATTGGGGGGTGATGGGGTGTTGGTGGTGGTGGGAGTGGAGGAGAAGTAAGAGGTGAAGTGGTGATGCTGCTGCTGGCGTGGGTCGTTGAGTTCCATTTTTTTTTCTTTTTTCTTTTTTTTAGAGAGAGAGATTTTTTAAAAAAAAATTGATTTTGAAGGAATTGATTTTTTTTTTATTTGGATTCGAGAGTATTTTAGGGTTTTTATTTAAGGAGTGAGAGAAAAAGGAATTTTCAGATTTCTTGATTTTTTGGGGGGGAGAGAGAGTGATTTATAGCCGATGGATTACTTACTTGATTGGCTTGGATTTTATGATGATGCATATCTTTGTTTTCTTAGCATATCTAGATAAACCAATTATACTATATTAACTCTTTTATATTAAAATATTAAAATATTTTAAATTAATTGATTAAAATATTTATAATATTTAAGCAGTAATTATTAATATTTACTTGATAGTTCAATTATAAATATAAATAGAAGAAAAAAATTATATATAATTTCGTTAAAAAAATAAAAATATTTTTACTTATTAAATACTTATTTCTTTAATTTTTAATATTTATTTAACATGAGAGATATAGACATTTATAATAACAAAATTCATATACCGTTCCACTAAAATTTTTCATCTATTTAAAAATTATATATTTATTTTTCTCTTGTTTTTTTAATTCTTTTATTAAATAAGTATTGGTAGTTATATCCAGTGTTTTTAAATGTGGCCCGGTGGTCGCCCCGGCTCAAGATTCGGGTCACTCGAGTCGACCCTGATTTTTTTTATAAATTAAAATAATATTGTTTTGGTAAAAAAAAATTAGTCAATAGATTGCAACCGGGTTTTTGACCGGGTCACCTGAGTTTTTAATTGCCTTTATTTTTTAAAAAACCTGATTTGATTCCAGTTTCAGATCAGCTGAATCTTAAATCGACCCGCCTCACTAGTCCAGATTTCAAGATTATGGATATAGCTTCTATACTATAAACTTTCTTAGAAATATATATTTAAAAATAAAATTTAATTTTAATTAATATATAAATTAGTCTTAAAATATTAAATAAAAACTCATATAGTTTGTCTCCGATAGAAAGACTAAGACTAGAGGAATAAATTTAGCAATTAAATTTGTAAAAATCTTGAAAATTCACTATTAATTATTATTAACAAAAATTAAAAAAAAAAGATATTTTTAATAAAAAATACCTCAGAAAACACTATTTATTATAATAATTTTTTTATCATTTAAATTTTATCATTTAATATTTAATTTATTAAAAATAAATTTTATTTCTTGTTACAGTTTACTTTCTATATGTTTATTTAACTCTCATTACTCGTATTATGGATTTAATGGAATAATCTTATTTGCTTTAATTTTTTTTAATTTTATACTTTAACATCTTCAATATTAGTTAACTAGTAATTAGGTTTTGTTATTTATTTCAGTTTGTTTTATATGAAGTTATCTCGATCTCATAATTCAGGTCATAAACTTGTAAATTAACCTAAGTAGACTCAAGTCATTTTATTGTATATTTTTTTAGACTTTAATTTCATCATTTAACAATGAGTTTATTAAAAATTGAACTTCATGATTTATTCGATTTGCTTTTTATGAGATTATCTTAGTCTCATGACCTAGGTCGTGGGTTTGACAGGTTAACCCGGATTGACTCGATTCATTTTTTTGGTTCACTTTCTATGAGATTATTCCGGTCTCATGACATGAGCCATGAGTTTGGTGGGTTAACCCGGATTAACTTGCGTTGTTTTTTGTGTTTTTATTTTATTTTTTTCAATTTCATCCTTTAACATTAGATTAATTCGGAATTGAGCTTTTTAATTTATTTTGATTTACTTTATATAATATTATCTTTGTCTTGTAACCGGGGTCGAGAATTTGGAAAGTTAACTCTGATTGATTTAGATCTTTTTTTCAGGTCCCTTTTTTAATTATATTGTTTTTCAATTTCATCATGCAATATTGGGTTGATCGGTAATTGAGTTTTATAATTTATTTTGATTTGTTTTATTTGCGATTATTATGATCTCATAACCCAGGACGCAAATTTAAAAGATTAATCTTGATTGACTTAGATTGATCTAATATATTACTGTATATATATTTAAAAAAAAACATCATTTTTAATTTTTTTAAGTCAAACTATAATTTTACCTATTATCCAAATTAATTTTGAATTAATTAAATCAACCTTGTTATATCAAATTAATTTATATTTATTTTAAAGTTTTTTTATACTAAAAAAAATATTAGCTACACGTAAATATTTTGTTTTAAATTATAAACCAACAATCTAATCGGGTCTACTCAACAAGCAAGTTATTCATCGTTTCAATCTTACAAAAAAAAAAAAAAAAGTGATTCATTATTCATTATTTTATTTTAATTTTTTGTTAATGGACGAAATAACTTGTTTTTCTCACCGTTGGCATGACCCATGGTGCAAACCTTTCCAGGAGACCTGTGCTCAAAAGGAAAGAACATAACCTTCTTAAAGAAGTTACTATTTTTGACACAGAGCATAATGCGGTCTTAAGGATCACACAACAATCCCTGATAACAGTATCTTAAGCATCATGGAGAACTTTTTACAACTTCTGAACACAACACTTCCATTCCTTGGCAGGAGACAGAAGCATAGCTCATCTTGCTCGCTGTTATGAGAGTTTTCAGGGCTATATTTGGCCTAAAACTTGAAGTAAATACACTGGTTTTATTTTTCAGGAAAGGATCCACCAAAGTCGTACCATCCTCTACCTCATCTTTCCTCCTGGATTACAGCTATCGGCAAAAACATTAGTGATGACACAGGTGAGAGTACTAAGGATCAGATTTTGTTTATATTGAAAGAGAATCATGAAATGTTTTCACAAAAATTAACCAGTAATAGAGATATACACAAAAAAAATCCTGCTATACACTACATTCCAAGGATACAACAAGTTAGGAACATAGAACAATGGTTTTTCATAATCACTTGATATTGTTCGAATAAATGTTTATTTAGCGTGGTGGTGCTCCAATTTTTCCTCAGGATATTCAAGGCTCGTCCTTTGGTGCCTCCCCATCTGTGGTGTCTGTAGCAGATGCAACATTATGTGAGTTCTTAAGTTCCTCCAACTGCAACGAACCATTAAAACAAAGAATAAGGGTCAGATGGGGAACATGTAACAATGGGAAAACATATTGAAAACATGCAGTTACTGCAATCAGACTTTTGTCATGGTTTCTTGCCTGGAAAATATAGCTGGTTAAGATTTTATTAACATGATTACTTTCAATTAAGTATTCATTGGTCGCAATCAGAATGGATGAAAATGGACGGTGACAAACTTAAATTTTTAAGCAGACAAACCTAAATTAGTTGCATTTTCAGCTCATTCTCTTCACCTGGTCACCTGATTTCTGGTTTTAAATAGAGTAAATAATATGACTGGCACAGCAAATTGTCATGGAAGATTCATATGCATGTAGATGCATCTACTGCCACCTAGCTGTCTGAATTCGGCAATCATGTATCTCTCTCTATCTGGGCGTGTGCCTATCAAGTCCTACACATATGCATGCTCGAATTGGCGTTTTCCCATCATTTGAGAGTTTAGATTTCTCATCAGTCCATAATACAAATGGATACACCTTTTGAGAGAGATATTCCAAAGCCAGTGCCACACAGCTGAACAACAAACTGTTCTCTAGCAATACTTCTATTTGAGCATCACAAAACCAGGATCAAATACAACAGCATTCAGCTGTTAAGTCCACAGTGTCCATGGTCTTTGAAGCATGTCAAACCTATCTCTACGACTATCAGTCATGAGTCATGATTACTTAGCATTTAACTTATAATCCACAAATTAGGGTTTACTAACTTAAAAAAGAAAAAAACTATAATTTCTCACATTTAAGATCAAAATGCCTGAATATAGCATAAAAGCCTCACCTCTTTGCAAGTTTCTTGATGGGCTCCCAACAGATCACCATACTTATTTTGCAACTCTGACATTTCAGCTTGCAGCTTTTCATATTCAGACAAACTTGGGCCACCTAATTTTTGTTGAATGAATCTATCAAAACAAATTAAAACTTCGTTATTTAAATAATTTACTGGATGCATTTTTACAAGAAAATAAATTGTATCAAAAATAAAATAAAAAAGAAAAAAAAACATTGTTTTAGTGTGCAAGTCTATCTATTTATTAGAGTTTGCTATATTTAACAAATACAGAGAAATAAAAACTTACTCAAGGGCAGATGAAGGTTTGTCATTTTGCTCATACAATGCAACCAAGACTACACACACACAAAAAAAAATTCATGAATAAATAAGAAAATTCACAGTAAAAGTTAAAAACTGGGGAAGAAAAAAATGAAGCAGAAAGAAGAAACCTTTGGTGAGAGCATCAAGAACTCCACTACTCTCAAGATATTTCCTGAAAGCTTCCTTCTTTGCTTCTTTTTCCTGTATACAAAAAGTGGGGAAATGAAAAAATGTACAAAAATTAAGATCTTGACATTGAAAAGACACCAAAAACCCAATCTTTGCATAAAAAGAATGAAACCCATTTATATAAGAATGCAGATTTGTAGAGAGAGAGAGTGATTACCTCTTTGTATCGCATCATGATCCGTTTGCTCTGATTTCTAGCGCTGCTTCTTTACTTTAGATGGGGATTTTGCTCTCTTTAATCGTCTTCTTGTAAATTGTTTTGTAAGAAAGTAACAATAATGATGGTGCAGCCATCGGCGGGCCTTCCTGATGTAGACACTGTTCGCTTTTTTAATTTTTTAATTTTTTAAGTTTTAAATTATTATTTTTTTAATTTTTTTCTTTTAAATATTTATCTTTAAAATAAAAAATATTATTTTAATATATTTTTAAAAATATTTTCCACATGCTACCTTATATTGTCCTATGATATTATAAGCGTATTTGAGAATGCGATTATGGTTATTTTTTAAAGTATTTTTTATTAAAAAATATATTAAAATAATATTTTTTTATTTTTTAAAAATTATTTTTGATATTAGCGCATAAAAAATGATCTAAAACCACAAAAAATATTAATTTTAAAAAAAATATATTTTCAATTTTTTTCAAAAATATTTTTGAAACACAAAAATAATCAGGGTCTATATTACAAACTCAAACCAACAAATTATTTTTTTAATAGAGAGATACAAACTATAAGATATTATTTTTTGGATTTATATTTTATTTTTAATTAATTTATTAAAATAAAAATAAAAAAATACCTTCGAATGCATGCATGCGAATAATGATTTTTTATATAATTTGGATACAATAAAAATAATATATTTTTTTATAAAATATAAACTTCTGCGGAAGATTTTTTAATTAAGTTACAACACAATATGTTGAGATTAAGTTAAAAATATTGTTTTAGCATCCTGTCAAAGTATGGGTGAATTATAAATTAATTATTTTATTAAAATAATTTTTTTTTGTATAAAAAAACAATTCCTAAAATTAACCAAGCTAGATTTGAACTGGTTGTTAAAAATTTATCCAGATTAATAAAATTTTATCGAGTCAATTTTTTTTATATTCAACTTAAAACCCATCTTGAATTAGGCTTTGAACCCTATGTTTTTCAAATTATGTTAGAGCTGCTATATTGAAGTTGCTGCATTGAAGAGCTAGATTGTGTAGGAAATAATGAAGCTGAAGAAGAATATTTAGCTAGCAGAATGGAAGGGTAAATCAGTTAGCTAGCAGTTAGAATTAATTACAACAGAGTTAATACAATGATGTGTTAAACAAGCAATCAATGAATAATACAATAATTTTCTGTATTACAAATGAAATTCTTTGCTCTCTTGAACTCTCCTCTAATTCTCAATCTCTTTCTCTCATTGTTAATAGTGATCTTAATAATTTGGTATCAGAGCCCTTTTACAAGAGTAATATTGAGCATAGCGATGGTAGAATGCAACAAAATAAAGGCCTTGAAAGAACATGGAAGGCAAGTAGATGAGAGGATACAAGTTCTTCCATGAGAATTGCAAAAACCATTAATGGAGAATAGAAAATAATGGCAAGAACAATATAAATGGAATGGACAGTTTAACACTCAGATGGAGACTTTGATGGCTACAATTAAAACACTTATTGGAGGACATGATGCAGATAAAAAAACAAGAAGCAATTCTAGCTCAAAAAGGGTAATTTGAATGCATCAACACTAGTATTATAACCAGGAGGATCAAAGAATCAACCAAGAAGGTCACGACAATCAATCCAATCGGCTTGAAAGGGGACCTCCCACTCGGGTTAAAGACTCAGGATTCAACTTTCTGGATTCCTTGTAAGATGCTCAAGAAAAGAGAATATATACAATGGAACTCTTCCTGAACTGACTACATTCCATGGGGAAAAACTAAAAGGTTAGATTAGAAAATGTAAGAAATTCTTTAAACTACATTTCATTCCGGTTCATCAATGGGTAGAGATTGTTTCTCTTTACTTTGAAGGAGAGGCAAAGGTATGGTACGAAGGATTCTTATATAGTAACCATGATTTAACCAATAAGGAAGAATTTGTGAAGGTCATTTGCATGTGATTTGGTAGTAGAGAAGATGTGGTAGAGGAATTCAACAAATTGACACAAGAAAAAAAGCTGAAAGGGTTTGTTGAGAGATTTGAGGAGCTCAAGTCCTTAATGAGCATCTTGAATCCGTCATTGCCAAAATCATATTATGTTTCAAGTTTTATTAGTGGCCTTAAGAATGATAACAGGCCAATACTGAAAATATTAAGGCTCACAACTATAATATATGCATTTGATCAAGCAAGGTGGCAGGAGGAATCGAGTCTGGAAATAACAAGCAAGAACATATTCATATCAAGAATACCTTCCTCTTTCAAAGTAACCCTTTAAAACTTCACATATAAAGAATGGTTTGCTAGTGGGAAAAAAAATAACATTTGCTTAAAACAATCTATGAATAAAGGAGAAGACTAGGCCGATGTTATAGATGTGGAGAAAAATTTACATTAGAGCATTAATGTAATAAAAAAAATATGAATATGGTGAGTGGTGAGGAAAAAGAAGAAGAATTTGTAAAAGTAGAAGAAGGAAAAGGTGACATCAATGCGATAATGACATAAAAAGAGCAGGTAGAAGAATATGGATTATCTCTAAATGCATTAGCTAATAATTATGCTCATGATACAATTAAAATTATAGGAAATTATCAAGATAAAGACCTTATAACTCTGATTGGTAGTGAGAGTACACATAGTTTTATTGATGAACAAGTAGTTAAGAAGATTATAACCATCATTAAAAGAACTATTGTATTGGTTTGGATGATGCAAGAACACAAATTCTAAGCTAATTTAAGAATTCTGAAACTTGAAAGGTGTGATATGATGTTAGGAGTAGATTGGTTAAGAATCTATTTATTTATCTTATTTGATTTCATTAAGATAAAATTATCTTTTAAAAAGATAGAAGGATGATTGAGTTTAAGGGTATTATAGAAAAGAAGCTCAATTACAATTCGTCTCTGCTTCTAAGGTATAGAAGAATCTTAAAGAGGCCGTATATGGCTTAGTATGACAATTCTTCTTATTGGATGCTAATGAGGAAACAAGGCAAAAGACAATAAATGAAAAGGGTCAAGGCATTATTGGAAGAATATATAACAGTCTTTGATGAGCCTAGCTAATTACCACATGAGAGAGTTTTGGATCACAAAATTCCCTTGATTCCAGGAGCTAAACTAGTCAACATCAGACCATATAGAAGATCTTTTATGCATAAGGATGAAAAATAGAGGTTGAGGAAAGAAATGCTAGAAAATAGGTTAATACAACCAAGTACTAATTCATTTGCCTCTCTAGTATTACTAGTTAAAAAGAAAGATAATAACCAGAGATTTTATGTGGATTATAGGTAATTGAATGAGCTGACAATTAAGAACAAATTTTCAATACCTCTCATTGATGACCTTATGGATGAGTTACATGGGTTATAATACTTTCCTAAATTGGATCGGATGAATGGTTATCATAAGACTCAAATGCAGGAAAGTGACATTGAGAAAACAACATTTCATACTCATCATGGGCATTATAAATTTCAGGTCGTGCCTTTTGGCCTTACAAATGCTCCAACTACATTTCAGGCCCTAATAAATTATGCGTTAGAACCTTTTCTTAGGAAATCTGTACTGGTTTTCTTTGATGATATTATGGTATATAGCTGAAGTCTGGAACTGCACATCAATCACCTAAAAAATATCTTAGAAACACTGAGGAATAATCATTTATTTGTCAGGAAATCTAAGTGGTCTTTTTGTAAATCCCAAGTAGAATATTTGGGACATATCATGCCAGCTAAAAAGATAGCCACAAATCTAAAGAAGACTGCAGCAATAAGAGATTGGCCTACCTAAAAAATAGTAAAGGAACTCAGAGGTTTCATATGATTAACATGTTACTATATGAAGTTTATAAAGGGATTTGGTATCACAAGTAAACCATTAACTGAACTCTTAAAAAAACATAGTTTTAGTTGGAATGATACTGCTCAAAAGGCATTCGAAGACCTAGAGGTGGCCTTGTGTAAAGCTCTAATTCTTGCATTGTCAGATTTCACTAAGGACATAATTGTTATTGGAGCTACAAGTGACTCTAAGAAGAAATTGATAAGTGTAGCTCATGATTCTTATATAAGAAGCCATGTTGGTATTCAAAATTCTTATAGAAGATTAAAGACCTTATTATATTGGCCTTTCATGAAGAAGATGGTGAAACAAATAGTGAATGGATGTGATATCTGCAAGCAAGCCAAGTTAGAAAGGATTATTATCTATCCTGGACTATTACAACCACCACCAGTTCCAAATGGAGTTTGAAAAGACATTACAATGGACTTTATTGAAGGATCGTTAAGATCTGAAGGTAAGGACATTATCCTAGTTATTGTGGATAAACTCACCAAGTACAACCATTTCATTGCCTTATCTCATCCATTCACTGTCAAGTCTGTTGTTGAGATCTTCTTAAATCATTTTCTATAAGTTTCATGGCTTGCTTTCTACAATTATGTTAGTCAGAGATAAGGTTTTTACAAGTGTGTTTTGGACTAAATTATTCAAGTTACTGGGAATTAAACTTTGCATAAGCACAACATATCACCCTCAATCTGATGATCAATCAGAAAGGGTTAACCAATGCTTAGAAACCTACCTAAGATGCATGACTATACATTCTCTAAAAGAGTAGCATCTATGGTTAGCAAGAGCTCAATGGTGATATAATACAAATTATCACTCTGCCATTCAAATGAGTCATTTTCAAGCGGTTTATGATTATCCACCTTCTGCTACAGAAATTATTTGCTCTGAGGTTGCTTCTATGGCTGCTGTGGAAGACATGTTTAAGACATAAGAGGAGCTGGATCATAGCTTACAAGACAGTTGGTTATGGCTAAAAACAGAATGAAGCAAATGACTGACGAGGGCATATTAGAGAGGGAATTTCAGGTGGGGGATTGGGTATTTCTTAAGCTACAACCATATAGACAAGTTACTGTTGTTCTTAGAAAAAAATATAAAGTTGAATCCAAGGTATTTTGGTCCCTATAAGATAATACAATGAACAAGGACAGTGGCATACAACCTGTTGTTATCGAAAGAAGTTCAAATTCATCTTGTATTCCACATATCCATGTTGAAGAAAAAAAATTAAGGATCATGCTGTGGTAACCTCATCCGTTCAATTAACAAAAGGTCAAGGCAAATTAAGGTGTAACCTATTTCAATTTTGGATCGCAAGATAATGAAGAAAAGGGACAAGGCTGTAATAGTTGGATTGATTAAATGATCCAACTTCTTTGATGAAGATTCAACATGAGAAGAGCTTGGAAAGCTTCAGTAGCAATTTCCAGACTTTGATATTCATTCTTAAGGTCAAAAAATTGTTAAAAAAGGGGGAATTGTTAGAGTTACTGTATTGAAGTTGCTGCTAGATTGCGTGGGAAAGAAGAAAGGTGAAAAAGAACATTTAACTAATAGAATGGAGGGAAAATCAATTAGTTAGCAGTTAGAATTAGTGACAACAGAGTTAGTTGATACAATCACGTGTTAAACAAGCAACGATAATCAATTGTTATAAAAAAGTTAGTTAGGCAATATAATATAAATAAGAACTCTATATTAAAGAAGCAATCAATGAATAATACAATAATTTTTTGTGTTACAAATATTTCTTTTATCTTTTTAACTATCTTCTAATTCTCAATCTTTTTCTCTCATTGTAACAAATTAACCCTTAAATTGCTCGAGGTTTAACAATAATTGCTCATAGCTATATTGTAATAGATTTAAACACTTGTTTTAGAACAATTTTTTTTTTTTATCATAATTGCTATAAGGGATTTGTTGGAGAGCTAATAATTTCTCCTCGCCCCTGATTATTTAATGTTTCCAAACATCATTAAAGAAATGCCCCTGATTACATCATTAAAGAAGTGCCCCTGATTATTTAATGTTTCCAAACATCATTAAAGAAGTGTTTGGAAAAAAAAAAATACTTGTTTTTTAAAGTGTTTTTCATTCAAAAATATATTAAAATAATATTTTTTTATTTTTTTAAAAAATATTTTTAATATTAACACATTAAAATGATTTAAAAACACTAAAAATATATTAATTTAAAATAAAAAATATTTAATTTTTTTAAACAATATTTTTAAAACACAAAAACATAAACCCTAAATAAATTTCTCAATTAAGATAGGTAATTATTTGAACGTCCCATCAAGTCTCAAAAGCCTATTGATTCATGTACATCAATGCCCGCTAGACCTAATCGCCCAACGGATGCTAGGCAAGGCACCCATACAGTCCCATCCATGGAGGAAAAACGTGGATCCCCGTGGACTGTTATAAAGGTAGGTGCAGGAGTTTGAACCCTAGACTTGGAGCCAACGACAATAGCCATAGGACTCGACCACTCAAACCACCTGTGTTTAGGCTAGTGTAGTTTAACAAGGACCAAGACTCAAACTTGCATGGACAATGTTCATTGTAAAAAACTGAATATACTTGGTTTTACAAGGGACAACGTGCACAGTAAAAACTGAAAACATGTCAAAAGATGATGTCCAGATAGGGTTCTGAATGCCCTATATTTCTAGGAAAATCCCGTAAAGTTCTTTAATCCAATGTCGAACTATACATTGGCCAAC
Organism: Populus trichocarpa; assembly: GCF_000002775.5. NCBI lineage: Eukaryota > Viridiplantae > Streptophyta > Magnoliopsida > Malpighiales > Salicaceae > Populus > Populus trichocarpa. Next base: position 1,828,322 of record NC_037303.2, on the reverse strand, counting down.
TTTTGCCCCTTCCCAAAGATTCAGTTACAAAGAAAGGCAGAGTCATCGATCAAGTCAAACGAGCGCTCCACTACATGTGGGATCAAAATTCCAACAAAAAACATGATAATTGATCAAGCATGGGGAAGTAAGAAATTTTGATTTGCAGAAGAAATGCCTGGATGGAGATGATCAACAGAATGCGGTACTCCAGTCGTTCACGATGATAGCCACACAGAAACCATCAAAAGAGGAAGCATCAATATCAATCCGTAATTCACCAAGGAGTCAGGATGTTCAATTCTTTCCACCTTGTCAAAAAATGTGTTCATTGTCCGTGTAAAGGGGCAATTTTGATCCTGCAGCATGTGTTCCTTAAGACTTTTAATTGTACACGGGGAATCTATAAATGGTGAGTAATAGAAATTGCCTCTATAACAAACTATATAGTTCAAGATAACCCGGAAGCAATAGTAATTACCTTTGTCTTTATATGACTAGTTGGGTCCTGAACATTTGAATCTATCAAAGTTCTTCTATCATCATGTTGAACTGATTTTTCAACAGCCATATTGATTCCAGCCCTTTTGGACATTTTCCTAGGGACAGCTCTATAGGCAGAATCTGTATGTATTGTTTCCATTACTGAGCCAAAAAAGTTCGTTACAGGTACCTATAAGAGACAGAAGAGAGAATGAAACAGTCAGCTAGAACTTACCCCAGCCTGCACATAACATTCAGGTAAAAGCATTAAAGGGCACTTCTGACTTAAAAAGAAATTTTATTCTGAAAGAAAAAATGGTAATGGCTTCGATCTCACAAAAAGGATTGCTATACAACAGAATACAAGGTGAATTTACAAGGCTAAGCTGTAAATGTAATTATCATTCTTCTAGATGACCATAGGAATACATAAAGAGTTCATGAGAAACATGGAAAGTAGAATTCCAAGGTCTTTGGTTTGGGTAAGGAGAAGATGCAGGCTGTGTATCTGCTTATGGAGAAGACAACCAGATTCAGCTTACAACCCTGGAGTTTTTCTTATAAATGGAGAAATTTTTTTCTTAAAAATTGGAATTGAAAATAAAATGCACATTTGAGTCCTTGGGAAACACCAAATACTAAATGGAAAGATATAGAACATCCAAAAGTGCAACACAAACATGCAATAATAGAAAACCATAGGCTAAACAGCTATATTCATGGAAAGCCAGTTACTACCACCTATTGATGATGGCGAAAAGCGATTACTAGCATTGGTACAAGCAAGTGATAACAAAACATTGGAAAGACAAAATACGAAAAAATTGACATCTAGAACTTCAGTACCTCATCCAAATGTCGTCGGTATAAATCTGTTCGGTAATATGCAGTTGACATCAATGTATTTGGATCATATGAAGTAAAAAGACTGCAAAAGAACCAAAAAAGTCACAGTTCATGGCCAAATTAGATATTGATTGGGATGTTACAGATTTATACAAGCACTCTATGCAACCATATGCACTTATGAAATAAAACAGTTCAAAACTAGTCCCCCCTATTACAAAAGATCAAGAGAAATTTTGGCCTCTTTAGGCTCTTTTCCCTTTACAATTGAATTAAATCATCCATTTTATGATTACATCTAATAACATGGACCAGTTCAGTTATGCTAAGACCAGTTATGACTTGTGAATTAAGAATTGCCAAGACTGATGCTAAAAACAACATGCATAGACAAGCCCATGAGATCCAGCAGGTACTAGTTATGAGGAGGGGGGCGGCAGCTAGGTATTCTGAGTTGATATGAATATAAAGGTTGTGATGACACCATAAAACATAAAGGAAACATGCTACAAGCTGTTCATTTTAATGGCGCGAAGTCCTCTTACAAGTGTACCTGCTCAATGAGGCGTTGTCATACATATTTAGCCTCTCAAAAAAGGCAAGTGTATAGAATGTAAAACGATCCACAACAGAAACACCAACCTGTGATACATCACAACAAGACATTATAGCGTTTTGTACACTAAAATCTGGAAAAGAAATGAACTTTAATAACATGGCACCAAATATATATAACTGAAGGGAGTGAAAAACAGTCAAGGCCATCAACTGCCACTTACATCAGAGTCCAAGTGATGTGAGTACGAGTTCTCTCCTTTCATGCTACTCCCAATGGCCAAAACACCAGGTGAATGGAGCTGAAAAGGGGAGAAAATGTCCTTGCATCAGTGTCATTATCAATTAGCTTATATATTTGCCTCCATCCATTAGCGATAGACATGGATTATAACAACAAGGTTATGGATCCACTAATAAAATATTTCCTGGAACAAACGAATATTGCACTTGAGAGACAATCCATGATTGTGTAATTTGCTTCCTTTATGCTCTTCAATTGACAAATTTACCAATGTATTGAAATTGGAAATTTAATTTCACAAACAAAACATGATTTCTTGTCAAACTATGACATTCACGGAAGGAAAATATTCTTCTTTTAACTGTAGAAAGATTTTGGATATTTCTATAAATTCAACTACATGAAATTAATTGGTGCTCAAATCAATATACAATTCAGGCATGTAATAACTTGTCCCCTTTTGTCCTCGATCTGCATAACCATTCAATACATCAAAGAACCATTCAACACATCAAAGATAGGGACTGCAAATAATTTCCATATCATTCATCACTTGACCCAACTTAATTGATAAACATGACAAGTTATGAAAATTATGTTAAAGAATCTCATTCTCACCGGCAGCAACTAATCTACATGTATTGACATCAAAATTTTGGACTTAGATGTTCATAATTCATTGTTAACAAAATTTGCTAAATGACATGACATCAAGTTACTATGAATAGCAACAAAATAAAGGTAAGCCTTGACACAATATTCATAAGATTCCCATCAAAAGCAGATAAAATACCTGATTGAATAGAGTGGCAGCTTGGCAAGTGTCCACCATTATCAGCAATTCCTTGAATCTAGGTTTGTCACATTAAGCACAATTATCAGCCCGTGGTTCTTTAGGGATCACAACAGTAAAAGTAAAGGAAGTAGCATATAATGATCTAATTTTAAAAATATTGTATATTATTAGATAATTTATCTTTTCAGAGAAACTTCATTTAAAAGTGTGACATTTTCATCCTGAACTTTCCGATTATCAAAAAGCTTGACAACAGTGTCAAAACCAGATGTTATTCAATAGCACCCACAAAGTATTTCATTATGATTTGATGACTAAGATTTCAAGCATTCCTCAAAGGTCAAAGTTAGAATGAACAAAGCAAGTAGTCTCACCTACGTTTCTCCTTCATTTGCTTTACAGCATCAGCTAAATCATGACTCTGGAGCTCTTCGGAGTCCTGGAATTTTAAGAATTCATCTCCTCCATGCCCTGTCATGTACAGAAGAATGTGGCTTCCTTCATCACTTAAGAGTCGCTTTGATCTTGGAACAGCAGTTTCATGGCGACCAGTCAGAACACGTAAAAAATTTTCAACTGTTACTTCATAACCTCGATAGTCCACCTGAGTGTTAGAAGCTCAATATAATCAGGGTCTGCTCAGAAATGCACATTCTCCAAAATCCCTTCAACTGTCTTTCTATTTAAAAAAGTGTTCTTTTACAATAGAGAATACAATGGGAATATAAAGAATATCATCACAACAAGAGATATCTTTGCATGCCGACATGATATTAGAGCCTTGATGACCAAACAATTATGAATTCGAATCTCTTGATAAAATTAAACACAAGGCAGTGATACATCTGTGCAAGTTTGAAACCCAAAAAGCTTTCATTTGAAGGGGCATGTTAGAGAATAATATAAATCATATTTTGAGACCTCACAACATGTGTTTATATATGAACAACTATTATCCTCTCATCAGATCAAACAAACTCAAAACTTAAGTTTTTAGATTGAGATGGTTCTTTGATTACCCACAACATAATAATATACATGAACAACTCATTTGGTGTGTCAATCAGATCTTTAGATAATTAATGGTAAGTTGAAAGCCATAAATAGCTGAAGTTGAGCACTTCATGGATTTTATAGTTATTGAATGTTACAATTACAAACCTTGACCTTACAAGATGTAACCAATTTTCAAGTACATGAGATCAAATTTCTGAACATTTAACAAGTAAAACTTCACACTAATTTGAAGTTTGAGATTATAACAAAAGATTGCTGATTGAAAAGTACCATAATAGACCTACGAAAGTTGCGAATCATTTTATCTTCTAAAACATAGTAGAGGGAGTGGAAAGCTCATGAAGTGAAAGCTGACTCTAAAATACATTCATCAGAGTTGCAACCAATAATGTGCAACCTATGAATAATAATGGTCAAGTGCAGCTACTTTTCCTTAAAACTCTAAAGAAACGGCCCCTTCTTAAATGAGTTCCATTATTCACAAGTTGTCTTCGCAACTTTTTGACCCAAAAACATTGATAAGGAGTAAATATGCTTTTCAAAAGGGTAGGAGAGCTAAACAGAAACCAGAAACTGACCTCCACATTGTCTCCATATAAGTTAAGTCTATGGTTTTCATTGTTGAAGACTTGTGCAGGGTACTTGTTCCTAGCATTACAAGCCATATCGTCTGCCAACATCAGTATTATCCTCTCATCAGGTATACCTAATCGCTTAACTGTCCTGGAAACACACAAAAACTAAGACAGTACAGAAAAGACTAAACAACAAGAAAAAGAAATGACGAGGTGATCAAAGCAACAAATTCAACATACTGGAATGCTCACCTATACAATGACAAAGTGTTAGCCATGTGCCGATAATTAAACCTGAAAGAAGGAAGGATAAAAAATAATCAATTCCACCGATACCTCTAAACTACGAAAAATCAAAAACCATAGAAAGGAACAGCCTTTCACTGGAAAAGAAAAAATTAACTAACTCTTACTTTATATATAAATGACTCAGTTCTCTATCATTTTCTTTATCAGTATATACCTAATTAGATCACAAGCTCAAAACCAATCATTGACACCATATATATCACATAAAAATGCAATCTTTTTACATCAAAAAACACAAAATTCTAACATGGGTATCATAACATAACTACAAAGTAAGTAATTCCTAGTACTTAGAGCATATAAAATTCTAACATGGGTGTATCACATAGCACATAAACATGTTACCTATACTAAAAACAACCTAAATTCTAACCTGGGTATGATTAAACTATTCCAACAACAGCACAAATAAATCAAAAGGATTAAAACTTTGAAAAGAAATGAAGCTGAAACTTAATTACCAGAAACGAGAAGTGCAAACCAAGACAGCCCAGTTGTTAGTATGCATAGTGGTGTCAGCTGAAGAAGAATGAGAACTGTATGCAATTGCATTGTTAAGAAAAAAAAACAGAAATATAGACATTTTAAAACTGAACAAACTGTAAATCTTGAACCCCATCATCATACACAAACAAAAATTCAATCTTGGCAACTTCTCAAAGATTGGCTTTTTCTTGATTCTAAACTACAGGCTACTCCCCCCTCTCTCTCTCACAAGGGACCGTGAAATGCCTTGTGCAGATCAAACAACCAATGGTTTGAATAAGATACCCAGAACGACTTGTCGTTAAAATTACAGAGAATGATGGGCTCGCAGGATCTCGTAGATTCAAAGAATAGCTCAGCCCATAGTACTGAAGTAGTTTCAAGCTTAGCCCAACAACTCCTAACTCCTATTTTTATTTTTCCATTTCTATTACTTCAATTCTTTCTCCCTCTCTCTTTCAGTGTTTAGAAATGCGGCGGTTTTTACTTCTACATGCGTTTTAAAAAAGTATTTTATTTAAAAAATATTAAATTAGTATTTTTTTAATATTTTATATAATATGCTGATGTTAAAAATTTAAAAAAAATTAATACATTATCAAATTTACAAGTTATTGTTGAATAATGTTTTTTTTTTAAACAATTTATTATAAAAAAAGTCAGAGTAGCCCTTTTTGTCTGCAATGATGATTAAAATTATATTAATTAAAGTAGAAGAAAAGAAAAGGAAAGAAAATGTATATCTATTTTGAAAAAAATAAAAATTGCTCTTGAAACAAAAAAAAAAAAAGCATATAATTATAAAGACTAGTTATTTTTGCTTATTTTTTTTTAAATAATTATTTTTAATTGTGTTACAAATAACATAAAAAAGTTAATTTATTTTTAAAAAAATATTAAAAAAATATTTTTTATTTTTTTAAAATTATTTTTGAGGTTAATACATGAAAACATATAAAAAATAATTTTAAATAAATTTTTGTTAAACAAATATTTTAAAAATGCATTTTGGAAAGTAATTCTAAACAACTTGCAGCGTTGACTTCTGCCATCACACTTCTCAATTCCCACTCTCTCTCTGTCTCTCTGCTTCTTCTCCCTCACCGCATGATACAGGTTCTTCTTTCTCTTTACCATTCGCACGCGCTTGTGTGTTCTGTGTATATGGGTCTGTCACTTTGTTTTTTTAATTTTCCTTCTGGTTAATGATAAAGATTCATTTTTTCACTTCATTTTCTCACCCACCAAACATTATTTTATTTTTAAAATAAACCTTTTTTTGACAAGATGAGCTTGATGGCTTGGATGGGGTCTTTATTTATTGATTCTTACTTTTTTTTTTAATATATTAGCTTATTGGGTTATATGATTTCTGTTTTGAGCAGGTTTTGCAGTTTGATTTTTTCGCATAAAGCTTTTTCCTTTTCAGGTAATTCTGATGTAGATTGATTTTTCTATGAAGTTTTTCCCTTATTAGTCTGTATCAATGAGATATTTATTGGTCATGAATCCTCTTTGAAACCCATTTTGTTTTTGAGGGTTTCTTGATTTTTTATAAGTTTTGTGTTTGGATCATTTACTCATTTTGCCTTACTTAGTCAGTGATTTCAACAGCTAGAATTGAAGTTCGGCCAAAAGGGTAAAGCCCTTCAAAGTTTTTTTTTGTGTGTTTATAAGCTATTCATTTGCATTAATTCATAAATGAGGTTCTTGTTAGCTTTCACTTTGATTGAGTGATTGAATAAGCTTATTGTATGACATAGTTTTTACATGCCCTTTTAGCAGGATATTCTTCTTCTTGTGATCATATGAAGAAGAAAAAGAAGATGAGGAGTGGTATTGATGGTGTAAATGCTGCCTTGAGCTCTGATGACATCCTATGTGAGATCCTCCTTCGGGTGCCACCAGAAACTGTTTTTAGTTTAATCATAGTATCGAAGAGGTGGCTTCATGTTATCTGCAGCTCTGTTTTTTGTCAACATTATCTGAGACGATGGCCACTGGCTTATCGCATGTTGGGCTTCTTTGTGTGCAATAATTTGTACCTTGGGAGAGGTCAAAATGGTGTGCGCCGACCACGAACAGAACCTGCTATGCCATTATTGTCAACTTGTAAAGAGGGTGATGACTTGAAGTTCTCTAAGACCCTCAAGCAGTATGGCTACTTCATTGACTCTTCCAATGGCCTTCTTCTTTGCGGTCGCCACCCAAAGAGATATTTTGTTTGGAATCCCATTACCAAACAACACTACAAAATTCCTAAGCCTCGGGTATACTTTGAAGACTTGTGCATGGCATTCCTTGCCGAGGACCATCCTAGTGTCGATATGTGCTACAAGGTCATTCGTGCAAAATGTGATTTCAGTCTTGATGAAGACATGAAAACTGTCCCCATCGAGACTTTCAACTCCAAGACTAGTACATGGAATTTTTCCACGTTGACCTGTGTTCCATCTTTGTCACTATGTCCTTGGTCAGTAGCCACTGTGGTGAAAGGTGTTGTTCACTGGTATGCAGCACAGAGAAACTTAGCAATCTATGATCCTCATAATGGTGAGAGGCGCTTATCTTCGATTAAACTACCAGGCTCAATTGATTTTGAGGAGCGTGTTCTGGGGGAGTCCTTTGACGGGCGGTTGCAGTATGGTTGGAGCTGTAAGTCAGGGTTAGAGATATGGGTTCTTGAAAAGGAAGAAGCTGGCCATGCAACGACTCCCTCAGATGATGGATATCCAAACAAAGGCTGGAACTTGAGATATAGATTGAACTTTAAAACAATGTGGAAGAAGAATCCCACATTCATGACAAAATCTTGCTTGCGAGACAAAGAAACTCAGATATTGTCATTTCTTCACCGAAACTCCAAATCTGTCTGCATCAGATCTGGTCCAGACATATTTCTCTTGCACCTTGTGAACCAGAAGGTTGAAGCTGTTCTTTATAATGGTCGTGGCTCTTCCATTTCATGGGATTTCAGCAGAGTGGCACCATACTTTCGGCCAGATTGGCCTCATTCTTCCTTATGCCTCCCTGGAAAGAGCATGACATGATCAGGTACTTCTTTGACAAAGTAGTTTGTAAATATGGTATATGTAATACCTAGAGGCAGTTTTGTCTATCTAGCAGCTGCATGTATTTAACTAATGATTGCATAGGCAGTGCAGACTTGAGGGTTTTCTTTTGTTATCGTACTTCTATGTGTGCCTGACTGTTTCTGTGGATGTTATGTGCATCTATCTTACCACACTGGTAGCTGTGGTTCTATTTCCTTTTCAATGCTTAGCAATTAGCTATACTGTTGTTTGATGCAGTGTTTCCCTAAGCATTGCTTGAGAGGATGTGCTAGTATTTCCTGTATCATATGCAGGGTTTCTTCTGAACTTTGGACTGGTCCTTCCCTATTTTGTTTTGGTTTCGCAGTAGTTGAAGACGTAACTATGTTCCTTCTCATGCTTAGTGATTACAGAATGATGCAGACTCAGTAGCTCTCCAGGCTTAAAAAAGTGATTACAGAATGATGCCTGTGTGTTTGGCTGTGTGTCTGGCATTGTGATAGTTACAAAGAAGGTTACAAAAAAAAAAAAAAAAAGTTTTAAAACTCTTCTGACATGGATTTTTATTTGTAAAATAAATAAAATAAATATCTATGAGTGAAAAGCAAATTATTTTAATTTATATAAAACTAAGATTTGAAATGTCATTATTTGTGGGGTTATGGTGCAAAAAAATAAAATCTATTTAGTTAACTAAATTGATTTTTTTATATGTTAAAGTTCGGTAGTAGTTGTTTTTTAAAATATATTTTTTATTTTTTAAAATTTATTTTTGATAATAAAATATTAATTAATTTTTTTTTAAAATAATTTTAGAATGCAAAAATAAAAATAAATAGAGCTCAATAATTCTCCACGCATGAAAAATTGGCACTTCTGATGTCAAGAAATGTGGCTCGTGGCTTGCTTGTGCCCGGCTCTAACTCTGCTTGATGGATCTCATTTGATATGATTTCCTATTTCTTTGATCAACGAAAAGCTTATCGTTTTTTTTTTGGTTTTTTTTCCATTAATGAGGGGAAGAGGAAGACTAATGAAAAATAACCAAACAGTTGATCCTCGGAATGTGGCTTAATTCCATGACAAGAAGGCTCACTCAAGCAGAACCTCTTTGCCCCTTCTTTTTAATATAATAGAAAATTGGATAAAAATATATTTATACTATTTTTTATTTATTTATACCATCTTTCTCTAAAAATATATATATTTTTCGTTCAATCCCTTTTTTCATCATTTTTTGTTAAAATTAATTAAAATCAATAATCCGGATGTGAATATAAAAATTAAAATTATGAAATGTTTAAATGGATATTTATGGGAAAAAAAATCCTAGTTTTGACGCAATGACAGAAAAAAAAAAATCAATTTTATCCCTCCATGACACGTTTCACAATATATTTTCATCTTCCTTGTCTTCTTTTTATACCTCAACAATTATGAGAACTGCCATGTGTTGGAATAACTTGAACAGAAGAGCTGCATGATCCTCCATCAGCAGCAGCAAAGGCGACGCTGGTGTTATGTTGCATTGGAGCTGCATGGCCAGAGCCCGATTCCTGATGGCCAGCAGCAAAGGCGATGCTAACCCTGAACCACAGTTGAGGGTTAGCATTATCTACCACCAATGTAGGATCCATTAAAGGAGAGAATCAGAGATTTTTGTAACTTCAATGATTACCAACAAGGAATGATAAGGATTAAGTGCTGTATTTTCATATGAACACTAATCCTTAAGCCGCACCATCACAATTTTACCAGGACTGGATTGATTACAGAATTATATAGAGAAAAAAGAGTAAATTGTCACTCAGTCCCGGTGTTTTTACCAGAATAATTAGTTAGTCCTTTTGCTCGGAAAGCCTAATATCGCATCCCTATCGCAAATTCTTCAAATCCTAATCTTCTTTCACAAGCATTATTTTTTCTCCCTTCAAAAATGTCAGCTAGTTGTACAACAAAATGAAGAAATGTCACTACATTGATATGGGAGCAATGGCATCCCTTTTTGTAGCAATGGACTACCTATAGAAAAGAATTTCAAAGGAATTGTCGTAATGTCTAGTGTAAGGCAAAATCTCTGAAAATGAATAACCTCCCAGGAGACCATCTACAGTTGAGGAGCTTGAGGGTTGAATTTACATCTTTCAGTAATGAGAGACCAACGAATAGAAATCAATCCATTTCTGCAGTGTGATGATGTTTATTCGATGCGCGGCAGCAAGAAACTAAAGCCCGAGTTCTCGCGAATCAGAGGTGGTGGTTCAATGTCAGCAATGTCAATTTGTTCCATGGACTTTGATAAGTCATCAACTGAAAATGGAATGCTGCAAACATGAAAAATTTTGTAATAGGTCAGCGACAGCCTCAAGGTCAGGGTACATGCAAAACTGGTTGAGGAGATGCCTCTTCTTTTGCCAAAGAAACATTCATAAGCTTCTGTCCATTAATAAGATTTTTAGCTGATTTCAATGCAAGTGGAGAGCACTGGTTTCTTGATGAAAGTTTCCAGCTAATTAGAATTCTAGTTGGGTATCAGAAAATGTGCATCACAAGTTGAAATTAATAAAATAAAAAAAGGTTCAATGATGCAGAAGGTAAAGGAGAAGCTAATATTGTTTGCTGACCTTGAATCATCATCCAGCAGGAAAGAACTGCTAACTGCATTATTCGAATCTTCCGTCATCAGCACCCTCATATTCGATATAACCTGCAGCACAAAAGCATACACATGGGAAAACTCAACTGGATCAGTTTTTCCTCAAACGGAATACGGAAATGGTTACTAATGTTCCCATGTGACAAAGATGACTATAACCTAGTGTAGTAATGGCATCGATAAGAACTTACATCGGTGGACACACTGTGTGTGCCGTACTTGTCATCCCAGTACATGGTACTGATACGGTATAGCTGCTGGATACTTAGAACCTGCATATAGAGTTTAATTTGGTTATGGCATATAGTGAAGATGACAACATAAGAAAAGAGTATATCTAGGCACTCTTAGATAAGAATTCATCACTCACCGGGCACAGGTCATGGCTTATCTCATCCAAAGTTTTCTTCGGCTTCTGATGAATAACCTACATCAGAAAAGGATCAAATGGAACATGTCATTTGCTTTTCTTATTCATTATCTTGACGTGTAATTGTGATCTAGTGGAAGAACTGGTAAATTAATAAAGAACAAAAAGATACCAGAAACCCGATAGCCTGTCTAATATGCTTGAGCTCATCCCAGGATGAACCTGCATACTGCGTTTATATATTTTCGTTTTTGTTAGTGTTTCTTATAGGTTATGATCACAGAATGTGAGCAAATGAATCCCAGGTACCTCATCTGTTGCGTTGTAACACCAGTGCTCCAATTCGGCCAACCCAGTTTTAACATATTCACCATTGCTAAATGAACAGCATTCTCTTCTTAATAGAAGGCTGCCAAAAAAAGGTTCATAAATAACCAAAATTATGGCCACAGTAGAAGACAAACGAAAATGGGATAATAGACTGAATACCTGTTGAATAGTTGAACATTGATGAAGGAAAATATCTGCGTGAACACCTTACGAACTAAAAATGGGGGTACCTAGAAAAAGAATCATAGGAAAATTAATTTACATTTCACATAATGTTAAAAAGTTCTGAAAATCTATTAAAAAAAAATGACAGCCGATCCCTACTAGATTCCAATGTTCCCTCAGAGGTCATCTTCCTGTCATCTCTACCCTTCACAAATAGGTCGAGATGACTATAAAACAGCTGATCCATACTACATAAGCGATGCAGAAAGTAGGGACACTCTGATAACAAAGCACAGAAAAAGGGAGGTCTCTTACATGATTAGATTTCAAAGTGCTTAAGAAGTTTCCAAGGCTCTTCACAATCCCTTGCCAGTGAGCAATCAGGGCTTGCTGGGCTGCAGTGTTGGCTACTGAGCGTGCCCCCTTCACTAAGCTTGCTCTGGATGTTCTTGGTGCCTATGTAAATTGTGTTCAAACAAATGCTATCTAAGAAATTTACAAAAAAATAATTTAAACATGTTCGTGGAAGCATAATTGCATAGAAAATATACCTGGATGCATAATCCAAGCAAAGGAGATATTTCTTTCTTCAGATTATCCCGAATCATTCCATAAATTTTTTCTACATATGCTGTAAGCTGCTGCTTGAAAAGCAAAGCGGGGTACTTGGCTTCAACTTGCCGCAAAGTGTCCACTCCACCATTATTGATCAAGGATAGATTGACTCCTTGTGGAGCTCCACGGAAACTCTAAAGGAACATAGCATAGACACCTGAATTTAGTAAAGAAAATAAATTTTCCGGTTGGCTTTTGGTGATTTCAATCAGAATTGTGCATACCTGTGTCATTCTTCCAAATATAGTAGCTGATGATGATCGTCGGCGCTGTGGAGCCATTCCTGCTGCACCACTTGCTTTCAATGTACGTTGAAGCAGTAAGAGAAGTGTTGAGGCATTGGATAACCAATAGGCCAAGCTATCATTGTTATCCTGGGTCTGATGTTCAAATTAAAACAACTTGTGAAAAGGGGCGACTTATGGTGGAAAAGAATGGTAATAAATAAAAACTTTAATGCCCAAGTTTTGGAATTTCAAACCTCAATAGCATGGCCTATGGTCTGGATGATCCGATCAAACACACTGGTTCGCTCAACTTCAAATGATCTCCACTGCAAAAGGCACTTGTATATGATACAAGCAGCTATAGGTCTATTCCCTGCAAAGCCTAGGTGTTGTGCGACGCAACGAATGAGCAACTCCTGGTTCTCCTGTTGTTTCTCATTTAATGACTTCTGTGGTTTATCATCTACTTCAGAGTGCTCCCTGTGGTTCACTGAAGGGCTCTGCAGATCCTAATCCATTTGATCAGGTAAACAGTAACAGAAAAAGAGTCAAGAAAGAACATTACAGGAACTCAAAAAACTGAAGATGGATTATTATGTGATCAATGCTTACCAAACTTGTTCTTGCAGCATCAACTGGAATATGACTTTCAACCCTCTGCCAAATATCAGAAAATGAAAAAAGCTCTAACTCGTTCTGTAACAGAAAATTCAAAGTCTAATATGACACTGTAAACAAGTACCTGCATTACTGATCTGGAGCGTCCTGAGAGGAACTTGTTGGGTGCCATGGACAGAGCCTGTTGCCGTAGGACTTTATTCTCCGACTCTAAATTGGTAAGTTTCTCTTCTAGCCTGATAATAAAAGGTACAGATTAATATTTTCCATGGGACAGATAATAATTAGAACCTCAAAAGTCTGCTGTGCAGGAGAATTATAGTTTTCGGCATGCAAGTGGTTTCTCCAATATTAAAATAAAGCAGTCAAGAGAAACTATTCTTGCGTCCTACCTTTGCAAGGATTCCTGAAGTTGTTGAACCTTTTTCTCCGTCTCTTCCAATTTCACCCGTCTTTCTTCGCTAATCTCTTGTACTTCACTGTATTTCTTTTGAGTATCATCAGCTCTTTGTTTCTCATAATCTAACGTGACCTGCAGGGCATGAGACCAGTGACAAGATTGACTAAATGAAATAACAAATTTTGCAGCTAGTGTACGTACAATAAACCAAAACCTGTGCAAACTCAAAAGTGTTTTTAGTACTAGATGAATGATAAACATGCATACATTGATTCTAATGAATCCTTATTGTGGAAAGGGATTTCGCTAACTGATGCATTATTTTCCGAACATGTTTCTTCATTTGAAAATGAAATGACTACTTGATATCGCGTGTTTGATTCTACAAGAAAAATGCTATTTATTTCATTACAAGATCAAAACTTCTTACCTTTAGGTTTTCTACTTCGTCTGTTAGAGAATCAATTTTCTTAGTATCTTCAACGAGTACTTGAGTTTCTTTAATTACAGGAGGTGCCTCATTAATAGCATTCTTTGCAGCCTCCCTCTCCTTGACTATCAAAGCATTGGCTTCTTCTATTTTAATTTTCATTTCTTCCAATGAATTCTGGAATTTCACTGCCTCTTGCGCTCTTGCTTCTTCCAAATCGGTCTGCATCAATGATTTCAAGCCTTGGCATGAGCAGATAATCATCAAAATCCAAAGCTAAAAGCAACAATTTCTTCTAGTCATAAATGATCAGGTAATAATTGAAGGATGTTGATGTCAAATAATTTTCCATTTAGACTCAAAATCGTACTATCCTGCTGGATGTTGTGTTAGCATAATGCTTTCGCAATATGTTGTAAATTTACACATAACCAAGAACATTCTCTTTGGAAAATATCATTCTGCAGAACATGTTACCCTTAATCGTTTTTCGAGTTGTAAACGCCATGTGAGTTCCTCTACATGTTTTTCAAGCTTGTCTTTGGCTTCTCTTAGTGCGCCGGTGTCTCTTGCAGCCTGCGAGAAATTGGAGATGTATGTCAATAATCCTATTTAAAACCACAGGCAAAAAGTGATACAGGTCTCAAGCATTTAGCAGGAAAGAAATGCTGTGCAAGACATACTATTCGTATCCAATATATGCTTGTAGTTGTTGGCTTTGTCATGACTATGAAAGACCGAAAGGTGTCAAGGGTGGCCTATTGTTCATGTTAATTCTTATCGAAATATCATCTGTTTCTATTATTGAACTAAGCCAATATGGCTCGGAGTAAGCGTTCAACAATTCAATTTGTAGCTCATGCACAAACACCGTGTTTCTGGCTTACAACAAACACTTGACTGAAACTTTTGGCTGTTCATTAGCACTACCATCTCGAAATCTTGAAGAACTCGGTTTAATTTCATTTAATTGCTAATCATTTGTTAACCAATATGCTAAGATTATCTAATGAAGTACAGTTGATATAAGCGTTTGTGAAATTATATTCGTTAAATTATGTTATTCCCTTAGATCAATAGGTTGCAAACATAAAGTTGAAAATTACACATGGAAATGATAAACCTTTTAAAGCCCTATAGATAAAACATTGAACAATACTGACCATTTTGAGCAACCTTAGCTCTCTTCTAGCAACTCTACACCTCCATCCTGTTTGTGTGACAACTGCACCTCTCTTTAGCCTCTTATAGTAGGAAACAGCTTTATGACAGCGCCACCGGGCCTGCATTGCTTATCCAAGTAAAGAGTGCTATATTTGACTGCTGGAACACCAGAAAGTAGAGAATTAATGAATAAGTTATGTATTGTCAAGGGGGATAACCTGGATAATGGTTGCAGCTTTAGTTCGTTTCCTAAATCTGAATTCCTTGCGAGCAATCATAGCTCTTAAACCTGTTTGCACGACAAGTGCAGATACATGAAGTTTCTTGTAGGCTGTTCTGGCTGCATATTTACGTGTATGCTTCTGAATTTTTATAGCAGCTGCCTCCCTCCTCATTCTGTCAAAAATTTTGCAAGCCAGTCTTCCTACAAAATCATACAAATTCATGTGAAATAAGTCAAGGCAAAAAATGTTTGCAGAAGAACAGGAAACAAAAAGTACACATGGAATTAAGAAAAAAGATGATTGAAATATCAAAGACAAAAAAAATGCATTTCTAAACCAGGTTAAGCTATTAGATTTTCTAATGAATCACCTCTCCATAGTGATTGCACCAATACAGTAGCCTTCCGCAACGCAATAAACCTTTTACGAGCATAATGCGTCTGTACACACCCCTGGATGGTTTTTGCTGCATTGTTGAGTACCTCAGCTCTTCTTGCATCCAATTCAGCCATCTGACCAGCTCTCAAGAATACCTTAGTTTTACCTATCTGCAAGCCAAACCAGGGCAAATTGAATAAACAGTTCTGACCAAGGGCTTCGATTATTTTGAAACATGTATGTGACTGGATGAATGATTTCCATTAATTTGTAACATAGACATCAACTGTGAATCATGTGTTACACGTCATTCGTGTTGCTTTCACATCAGAAAAACACTCTCATAATGATATCCTACATTATCTGCTATTACCAGCGAAAGCAAAGAAACTTCAGGATTACCTGGAACCCTTGAAGTCCCTTCTTTTCCAAAATCTTTTTGCAAGCAACCTTTTCGTCATAGCTGCTCACAATAAATTTTATATATAATAAATCCACATATTTTTCAAGTGTAATCAGAAAATTCAATAAATTATTAAGAAGTGGCCGCAACTTTACAGTGAAAGAAGTCTCAAATATCATCTACTTAAGCAGCATTTTATCCTAGAACAGATTGCTTACCTTCCTGCCAAAGCCTCGGGGAAAAGAAGTCCAAATCGATTTACGAATTCAAAGAAAGGGCGACGAGTAGGGTATCCAGCCATACTAATTCGGATTGCTTCTAAAACACCCTACATGAACAGCCATTAGTAATAAATTAACAAATAAAACAAGCAAGAATTTGTGTGAAAACCACCTCGAAACTAAATAAATGTCAGATTGAAAATGGAATTGGATAATTTGTATCCATTTTTTGCAAAAGAAGTAGAGAAACAGAAACATTTTGAGAAAACAATCTGTACTATGAAGCAATGTTATCTTGTACTTACACCACAACGCAATTGCTGCATGATATTGATATTCTCAAATATGGCAGGTTTTAGCTGATTGTTTGGCTTAACACATCTTATGTAGTGAGGTTCAGTAGAATTTAATGTTTCCATTAGTTGTTGAAGTTGTAGCTGCATCATTTTGAATACAGAATGTCAGTTCTCAATTCCTGAACTACATGAAAGCATACAATATTTCTGACAAAAGACATAGGGGGTACTATAGACTATCAGATCAACTGGTGTTTATGTAAGAAAAAAGCAACTGCCTTTGTCATCTAGATAACATAGGAAAATTACCTTAAAACGAGAACCAATCGAAGAGAACTTTGAAGATTTGCTTGTCTCTACTGGAAGTGGAGGGAAAAGACCTGCTACAAAAGGACATTTGGAAACACCCAACAAATCTTGATGTTCGGGAACTACATAGTCTTTGTTCTTGTCCAAAAAGTGGTCGGATTGATACTGGACCTGAAAATGCGAGAAAATAATCTTAAAGTAGCCACAGTTCAAATCATGCAAGTATATACTACTAATGTTTTATCGATAGAGCTTACCTCTCCAGCATAATGAGCAATGGTGAAATCCGTGCGAGACAATTTTGGCTTGATAAAGCGCTTGTGAACTTTATATGTTTGATAAAGCTTGTTTGAAAATGTTTCATGTGTCGACTTGGGAAACATGCTGAAAAGAAGACATTGTTAACAAGAATTGAGAAACCAATTTGATCTTCGACAAGAAGATTAAAGAAAGAAACAACATGCAGCTGACAAGAGATACGTGGAAATTTCTAAATTATTTTAAGTGGGAATTACAGCCAGAACTCTTTGCATTTTGATGCAAATTATCCTGGAAAGCATGGATTAAAGTAACATACCAAGCTTCATCAAGGAGAGCTACTATCCCACCTGGTTTCTGCAGGATCCCAAGAAAAAAATAGACAAGTAAATGATAGGAGCAATGGTGTGCAAAATGTGACAAAAACAATTTTAAAAATAGTTTGAAGAGTGCTCAAAACTTGCACGTGCATGCCCCATCACAGTCCTTTGTCAACGATCTAGGTATAGAAGAAAAGAGAAAATGTGAATCATGGGGGAAAAACCTTTTCAATAAGATCCAAGACATCTTGATTATCGACAAACTCAATGTAGCTCCAATCAATCTGCTCTTTTGTGTATTCCTCTTGTTCCATTTTGAAGACGTGCTGAGAGTCATTACCAAACCTTCTTTAGTTAGATAGTTGAAAATGACTCTAGCTAAATGGTCAACATGGTCTGCAGGATTACCTGGTTGAAATGCTGCTGCAACTTCTCGTTTGTGTAATTAATACAGAACTGCTCAAAGCTGCAAAGAAAGGATTGTAAAATTGTTACAAGAACTGTCCGAGTAGTTCCTGTAATCTATGTAAGAATAACACCATCCATTCAATTATATGCATCTAGCTTTCATCGGTTCTTGCCTATTTGTCTTGAAGCTTTCAAAACCGTAGATGTCGAGGACGCCAATCAGAGATTTTGAGTTAGGATCTTGTCCAATGGAATTATTAATCTTATCCACTATCCTGCACATGACCCAACAAATTTAACATCGTAAGACTCCTTAAGTTACAAAGGACATCAATGGAAGACATTAATGTCTTACCAATCAAATAAACGAGAATAAATCGTCTTAGCTAAACCATCCCTGCTAATCACCGCACTTTGAGGATCAAGA
The DNA here is from genome assembly GCF_000002775.5 of Populus trichocarpa. Classification (NCBI taxonomy): domain Eukaryota; kingdom Viridiplantae; phylum Streptophyta; class Magnoliopsida; order Malpighiales; family Salicaceae; genus Populus; species Populus trichocarpa. Next base: position 1,809,760 of record NC_037303.2, on the reverse strand, counting down.
CTTCGCTTGATAACCTCCTCGGGAGTGATCATGACACGCTTGCATAATGCATCTTCCAAGGCAACAGGATCACACCTGAAAAAAAAAAACAAAAGATGTGGCAATAACATCTAACATGAAAGCAAACACATCAGATACCATCCATGCTTATGTATGAAAATTAGATGTTGTACATTAGCAGCTCCGCAGTTGTTTTGAGATGGAATTTAGATTGATCATCTTTAGGTACCGATGAATCAACTTCCTTTCCCTTAGCAAAATCAATATTTCCAATATGAAGGACTGCAGCAACAACTCTGAAAATTGCTTCCTGGGAGAGAGGGAAAGAGAGTAAGATGCCGGACCGACTGGCAGCAGTCAAAAGCATATTACTTCAAAAGCTATACCTGCTCCCTTGCACTTATTCCAACAATATCCATAGCTCTTCTTGTGGCAAGGTAGTCATGCGCATCGCTTACACCAACTAGTTCAAAGCAAGTTGACTGGTTAAGATAGTGGAATGATTTTGGGCTCCCCAACTTATACCTCTCTATTTCCTGTTAACAGTAAGTTAGAACTTGTATCAAACTGGCTTGATAAACACGCGCCATTAGCTATAAAATCACAGTTGGAGCTCTCATTTCACCAGAAAGTTACCTCCTGTGGTGCGGCACAAAGAAGGTAAAAACAATGGTAGTTGCGCTCAGGATTGGAAACTTGGCAAACACGAGATCTCTCTAGAAGGTAAGTTCTGATGGCAGCTCCAGAAATTCTTCCGTGCTTGTCAAACTGGATCTCAACAAATTTACCAAAACGGCTGCACCAGTATTAATTTTAGGAACACATCAATGCAAAAACACCAATGAATATAGTTTTGAAACTTCTTGATGAAATTGTCAATAAAATTATTGGAGGTATGTTCATGTCGGGAAAAAATTAGCCCTTCATTGTTGTGGAAGATTTGATGCTAAAGCATGCGCGCATGTAGCAATTTTAGCTGATACTCATTTCATGTCAAAGTGAATTATCTCACCTGGAATTGTTATTTCTAACAGTTTTAGCATTCCCGAATGCTTCAAGGACTGGATTTGACTGCAATCAGATCAGATAACAGAAAAGTCTAATCAGATGCCTGTGTGAAATGAAAGGAATACCCCAGTAGAAGATAAAATGAAACAGTGAAACTCTAAAGGTTAGAACGAAAGATGAATGTTCAAACATACTTCAAGAACTTGTTGTTCAACTGTTCGTCCTTCAGTGGCAGCTCGACCGCCTAAAAATGCAAGGTACCTCATAAGCATTTTCGTGGTCTCGGTTTTACCCGCACCACTTTCACCACTGACCAAAATGGAATTGCTCTTCCCTTCAATGACCATTGCCCTGAATTTAACAAAGCATTTCATTGATTATGCTTCCATTTATAAAGAAAATGACATGGAATGACAAATGGGAATAGGAATTACCTGTATGAAACATCAGCAACCGCAAAAACATGAGGACTTAACTCTCCAAATGGTGCTCCCTTGTATTGTTGCATCATGTGACCATCATAGAGATGGGGCAGTCTTTGAAATGGATTGATGGCAATAAGAATATTTCCAGTATACGTCTGAGATCGAAAGGCAGAGGTTTATATTGTTACACAGATCATTGAATCGGAAATCATTTTTTTTTTTAATTTAGAGCAATGTTGGATGTATTATTAGCATGAAGGGGAAGGAAGATTTACATAGATTTCATTCAGCTCATATCTTGTTTTCAGGTTCTCCAGAACTCCAGGCTCGTGCAAGTAAGAAAGCTTTGTCATGTCATCAACTCCACCAGCAGGAGCTTCCATATCTTTCGGATATATTTTCGATAATTTTGCCGTGACCTTTTGTTAGCAAAACAGGAAAGACAATGTCAGGAAGCTAGAAAAACTCAACTATTAAAATGAGATATGAAGATTTTTAGGACTAAATCATAAATATCACTGCAAGATTAGTTTTAATCACTTGTTTTAGCGATGGAGACATGCATGGCCAGTTTAGTAGGACAAAAGATGCTAAGAACAAGAATTTTTCTGAATTTCAGAACATGTAGAACTAGTCCCTCGAATGCAAACCCTAACATGATTACAGAGGAACAAAGAATCAAAATGTAAGTAAAATTTATTACTTCAGAACCTTCAACTACATGAACTGATATGCTGCAAAAAGAAAGTGAATAAAAAAGAAACAACTTAAGGAATTTGATGCACCTTCTTCCCATTTGAAGCTTCGATCTCGGCATCCTGTCCAGTAATCTTTGATACCTTCCCATCAAGCCAAGCCAACTCATGGTCTTCAACCCAAACATGAGAACCTACAATTATATTCTCCTTACTTCCCTGAGTATTCAAAGCATAAACATATAAGGTGCAAGAAGTGAATATTTGGCTAGAATGTAATGTTACTTTCATAATATTTACATGGTTGGTGTCACACCCTTAAATACATGCAAAGAAATCAAACAAACAAACACTAATTAAACACTATTTGTTTTTACGTTTGGAACTACATTGTAAAATTACATTTAACTTGAAAAAGCATAAAATTAATGTTTTTTTTTTATATTTTCTAATGATTTTGATGTAAATATTCAGTTTTTTTAACACTTCAACAGTATACTCTTTTGTTAAAGCAGATATGACCACTTTATCAATAAAATTTTAATATTATATTAAAACAATAATTTAACTTAATAATTTAAGCTCTTATTACAAAAAAAAATATTTTATATAACCCTCTATCATGCTTTCTCCTAGCATTCTTGTTCTGTTCTTCATGAAAGAGTTCCACTCTAGTTCCTATTATCCAAGCTTAAACCATTTGTGATCTCCACATTAACAATTAAAGATAAATGAATTTTCCAGCCCCATGAAAGCTGCTTCAATGCAGCCACATTGTTGATAGATCAAGTCGACAATACTATGAGATCGTATCATGAACTCTTCCTTCATAAAAAGGATTCATACAAAGACTTATCACACGTAAAACAACAAATACAATAATAAAAAGAAATCGATCCACTTACCATTTTGAAGAAATCTAAATTCAAGTTTGGACTAAGCAAGCTCCATCTTCATAAAATGTAAAGATCCAACCATTCAACTTTCTTGGCTCAAAATTCTACCTTCACCTCTCGTTGATCGTACCAATCTATATATATATATAGATCAATGCAATGACTATGTTGGCACCTCCATTGAAGACCCTTTTAGGCACAAACATGGATTGGATTCATAATTTCACAAAAACTAGATCAAGTTCAATTCTTTTTCTTCTTTTTTACACCCCAATTCCAAATATGGGAAAAGATTAAAAAAAGAACGGACTTTTAAAGGAAATACATCAAGTTCGGACTAAAAAGAAACTGAAAATTTTGGTTTAAATCTTTGTTTAGAAGAGGAAGGAAGAAAGAAAGAATGGAGAGTGAAGAGAGTTTCTGTTTTTAGTGGACGAAAGATAGTGAATGAGTATGAGATGATGAGACAGTCTTCAAGAGGACCTTTGAGTTCGGTTTGGTTCCCTTTGGTTTCGCGCCAATTCGTGGCTCCTAACCAAGTCTTCTCTAAAATGCCTCCATCTATTCATCCTATTGGATCATGCTTCATCTCTTCTTCATGGCCGTTGGATTTTAATCCACCCATCATCTAAAACATTATCATTTGATAACACATTAAAAGAGAAAATATATTTTATATATTATTATTAATATAGTTGATAACATTTTATATACCGAATTTAGGACCTAAACTTGGTTAACAAAAAAATTCCTGAAATATTATATATTTATCATTATAATTGATTTAATATATAAATTATTCTTATAATACTATTTCTCCATTTTTTTTCTTTCCTAATCCTTTTATATATATATATATATATTCCCCTTTCAAATCCATGATAGAACCTAGCAAGAAACAAGTTTTCTTGGCTTTTGTTAACAAAAAAATTTCTGAAATATTATATATTTATAATTATAATTGATTCAATATATAAAATATTCTTATAATACTATTTCTCCATCTTTTTCTTTCCTAATGCTTTATATATATATTCAATCCATGATAAAACCTAGCAATAAACAAGTCTTCTTGGCTTTCGTATCTTAAACCTAATGTTCTTCTAAATTAAGTAGCAAGTCTTTGATTGAGCAATTAGTTAGGAAGGAAAAGGAGACTGAAGCTCTCGAAGAAACTCTTTACAAATCAAAGCAAGAAGTACAAAAAGAAACTCAAAAGGCTCATTGCCCTCTCCTTCTCCGACCAACAGCCTATTCATCTTTCAAAACACCACAACAACTCCTCACCATTGCCGTCTCTTTAGAGTAGCCACCAGCCAACTACTATACTGAACAACCACAACACCACCAATCTACTATCGCCTCCCAATCATCATCCACAAATCAGCAACATTGTTGCCAACAACCCTTCTCCAATAGCCAGCCTCTCCGACACAAGCATGCACCACCACGATCAACCTCCTCCATAACCATTACCGAAGCAACACCACCTGAAAACCATCAACCGCTATAGCTTTCTCTCACCTGAACAACCTAGTAGTGTTAGCAACAAAGAACACAGCCACCAACCGCCATCTTTACTTTAATATTTATTGTCAGACCTGAGAACTAATAAATATTATTTACTTTTCAAAACCATGCACCTCTTTTTCTCTTCTACAAGTGTATTTTCCTTTTTAAATTCTCGTTTGGCCGTAGTTTGCTTGCAAAATAAATAGTTTTTTTGTGCAATTCTTAGAAATATAAGTGTTTTGGAAAGAATTTAGTTTTTTAAAAATCAAATATAATATCTTAGAACACTATTGCATTTAATAGTTTTATCAATAAAATATTATATTGGTATTTACTCTACCATTCCATCGATGTGTATTTTACAGATTGATTTATGGATGTAAAACGTCTATCGAAAAACTACTCGTCGGTAATTTATTTTCTATTGAAATGTTCGTTGGTAACGGTGTCTCTAGAAATTTACATTGTCATTGTACTGTTTAATTTTTTCAATTCTTTTTATTTATTCCAACTGGGGTTTTTTTATCATAAATACCAATGGGGGTTAGTGATAAAACAATTTGATCTATAAAAATCAATGCAAAATATCAATAGAAAAAACTTATTGATGATTAAAAAATATAAAAGTTGATCATGAGAGAGAGACATATCCTCCTGCTTCTTTTATAATCACTTAAAATATATATTTTATATTTAATGAGAAAACATATTCTCAAAAGAAACATTATTCCTTTTTTTTCCTTAAGTAATCTGAATATCTAATCTCGTGTTTACATTATTAAATTTTAGCCAAACTTTCATTTAAGCTGCACTCCTAAACAAAAAAACAAGGGCAAAGTTTGCCCTGATTGCAATTAACGCAACGATTTTTTTTTTTTTTTTTGGATATTGCATTTTAAATCAGAATTGGGTAAATTTTTAAAAAAAAATTGTTTAAATTTTTTTTTATTATTTTAATAAATTTATATATATATAAAAATATTATATTAATATATTTTTAAACAAAAATATTTTAAAAAACCAGTCACTTCTATACTTTCATATACCATTATTAACTGTGGCGGCAGTTCCACCGTCGCAATCTTTAAAATTGAATACAGTAGCTTATGTTCTGATAGCATTTACTGTTCTTGTGTGGAAATCTCCGGTCAAAGTGTCAATTTCAATCTCAGCAAATGCAGCCCCGTAGGGTGAAGTAATTAGGTGGGTGTCCCTGACCAGTCAAAGCCAGTGCCGGCTCTGATGTGCTGAAAAAGGTCTATTCGCTCCCGTCAGCCGTGGATAACTGATGTTTGAGAATGTGTATGGGATTATTTTTAAAGTATTTTTTATTTAAAATAATATTTAATTTATTTTTTAAAAATATTTTTAATATTATTATATTATTAATTTAAAAATATCAAAAAAATATTAATTTTAAAAAAAAAAATTAAATTTTTTTAAATATATTTTTAAAATGCAAATCTATCATGTCAAAAAAAAAAAACTTCCTCATCTTATATGGTCACAATAATCATGCAGCCATTAATTCCATGAAGCTACTAGTAGATCAAAGTAATCACAATCTTTCTAAAATACTACAAATTAATAATTATGCATATACCATGTGCTGATTGATTTCAAAACTTCAAAGATTGTGGCGGCCGCAACAAAATTTGTTGTGCTAGTGAGTGTTTTTGGCATTGTGTTTTGAAAAAAATTATTTTTTTTTATTTTAAATTAATAATTTTTTGATATTTTCAGATTATTTTGATGTGCTGATGTTAAATATAATTTTAAAAAAATAAAAAATATATTATTTTGATGTGTTTTAAAATGAACACTTCTGTTTGGGAGTGTGGTTGTGGTTGTGGTTGCTTTTCAAAGTAATTTTCATGCCGAAATGCATCAAAATAATTTTTTTATTATTTTTTAAAAATAAATTTTAAAATCAGCACATCAAAATGATCCAAAGCACAAAAAAAAATTAATTTTTAGCAAAAAAAAATTTGAATTTTTGAGGAACACGGTTTGCACCACGTTCCCAAACAATCTCTAAAAAGTAACTACTACCACACTCCCAAAAACGATATAAAAACACCACCACTGTAAATTTGTTGTGAAAATTACACTAACACGATTAATGAATTTTTGTTTTTGCACTTATGAAACTAGCATGATTAAATAAGATATGATATTTATTTTACTGTGCTTTTTTTCTAATTAAGTTTACTAATTGTGATAATTTAAAGAGAAAAAAAAACCTCAAAGATTTTTAAAGTAGGAATAATATTATGCAAACTTTTTCTCATAAAAATACTTTTTAACAAGTCATATGGGTTGAAAATGAGACGGATTAGACCTTTATTCACGTGAGATTTGACCCTTAGATGTTTTTTCTTTTTTTTATCTCCTGCGACGATCAAATTAAGAACACAATATACTAAATTAATCATCACTTCAAAAACAAAAGATCACGTTAATCTTTTTTTATAATAGGAAATTTTTTTAAATTCAAAATTTTTTAAATAAAATTAAACTTTTACAAGTAAGGAAAAATAAACTTCCTAATATATATTCAATTTAGCACTTAACTTGAGTTGAGTTTTAAAATAAATAAGTGAGAGTTGACTTGAACATCTTATAGATCAATATATAATCTTATTAAAATTTATTTTTATTCTAAAAATAAAATCAAAATAATATTGGGTAATTTTTTATATAAATAATATTAAAATAATGTCATTTTAAATTAACAAATTACTCATCCAACTTGTTATAAGGAACTTTAAACTAAGATATATATCAAAGAGATTTAATAGTTTTTTTCACTATCACTAATATTGAGTTCGATGTACCATGATATGTTTTAGAGGATATTTGAGAGTGTGACAATGGTTGCTTTTCAAAGTGTTTTTGACTCAGAAATACATCAAAATAATATTTTTTTAAAAAAAAATTAACATCAACATATTGAAACAATTTGAAAAAACAAAAAAATAAAATTTGAAGCAAAAAAATAAAATTAATTTAATTTTTTTTAAAATACTTTTAAAATATAAGAACAACTGTGACCTTACTAAGAGTGTGTTTGTATACACGACATCGACTGCGTTTTAAAGAAATCACAAATTAATTGTGTTTGGTTAAAGTTTAAACCGACATTTTTCAAACATGGAACCCATAAAAAATAGCAATGAAACACAGTTATAAAAGAAGCAAGATTTAGTTGCTTTGTTGGCACTGTTCACTTTTGTTAAGTGAACAGTGTATAGTGAATTAATTCACTCTACACTGTTCACTTCACAGAAGTGAACAGTGTGCACACTGAATTAATTCATTCTGCACACAAGTGAACACGTGAATAGTGCAGTGAAATTTTGCACTGTTCACGTAGAAAAAGCAGCATGTTGATATAAAACACAATTAATCTTTGTTCACTTGCACTGTTCACATGAACAGTGCAGTGAATTTATTCAATTACACTTTAATGTGAACAGTAAAAAAAATCAATTTTTTTAATTGTGTTTTATTAAAAAACTAGTGTTTAACATTATTTAATGACACTACATAAATTAGAAGGAGATCGCATGATGGCGTAGCATTTGCAAAATTTTATCGCAATCCCAATTTTGTTCATGATGATATTTTACCTGATGTTGTTGCGCGCTTAAAAAGCCAAGAAAACTGTAGTCCTTGTCGGATGTATTTCATATGATGGAATTGTAGATAGTTTAATGGAATAATAAAAAATATTTTATATAAAGTATTATTTATTTCATGATGTAATAGCATTAGTTAAATCTACAATATTTAAATTAAAAACCATCAATATATATATATATATATATATATATATATATATATATATATATTAATTATTTTATAACCTTAATTTGAAAAATATTGTTAACCAAATACATTAAACTATTTTTTATTTAATTTTAATTTCAACAACAGTTTTAATCAAACATATATAAATATCAAATCAACTTCAACCAAAAATAATTTTTATAAAATAATTTTTTTCAAACTATAACAGCAAAAATTCCCATAATACCAAACACAGAAAATCATGCATTTCATGCTTTCAGCAGGTGGGCCTCTCGGAATCAAATAGCTATGATACAAGTTGCATTCTTTTAAGCTAATTATTTGATCATAGTTTCTAGGAAGCTCCAATACCTTTACTTAGTCAACCAAAGATTAAGCTATTAATTAGTTCTACCAATATATATATATATATATATATATATATATATATATATATATATATATATATATATCATGATAGGGACTGCAAGCTATTAATTAGTTCTGCCAAAGACTACTTCCATTTGAATCACGTGAAGAAATAAAGTGGGAAAATCATTGACCATAATGTATCGACAAAGCTACTGCTATGATCTTCAAAAGTCTTTAGTGTTTAATATTTTTGTGGTGATTACGTCTCTGCTAATCAAATCACTCCAATACTGACGTTTGGGAGTGCTTATCACTCAATTAATCACAAATTAATTTTAAGTTTTAAAAGTAATTTAAAGCAATTCATTCAAAAGGGTTGAATCTTGATGTAGATGTTAATTAATTAATTAAATTAGAGTATAAGTTGGCGGGCTACCCTCTAGAGTAAATCACTAGCTAGGAAGTTTCAGGTTTTTATAGGGGTGATGGTAATTTTTATTATTGTTGTTATTGTTTTATTATTATTGTACTTTTGATAATGATATATATTGGAAAAGTTTACCGAGCAGATAAGATTATTGATAGATCTTGATTAAACAATGATAAATTGACATTAAAGTCTAACAATTGGTCTTCTATATAATCAATTGATGCTGGCTTGCTGCCACAGTGAAAGCAAGCACTCTACTCCTCTCAGACTCTTTATATATATATATATATATATAGTGGAAAAAAAGTGGAAAAATCTAGGTTATTATATATAACTCATTATTTATGTTATTTAATTGATGTGACGAGTGTCATTGTATATATCATAATTTTAAAACACAACATGCAATCAACTAGGATTAAGATTCAAGTCATGGGTTGGTAGAATTAATTTAAATTTGTTAAAGGATCAAAATAATAGTATTTTAATAAAAAAAATTAATCGGGTTAATCTAAATTTTTTAAAAGGATCAAAATGATGTCTTTTTATCAATTATTTTTTAAAAAATCAATAGGGTTTTCGTAGAGTTTTATCCAAATTGCAGGTCAACCCTTGGTTTTTTATTAGATTAGATCATGTAAATTCTTTTTTTTTTCTTTTAAGTCTTGGATTAATTGGGTTTTATAGCAAGAGTATACACAAACCCAATGCGAACACTCTAGTATGTGTACACTAGATTGGTGGTTTGCGTGATACCGCAGGTTGAACCAAATTTTTTTTAACTAAAAAAAAATAGAAGACAATCATGTTTTTAAATAAGTGAGAGAAATTTGATATTTAAGTTAAATTTTGATTAATTCGATAATACCATAAAAAAATGAGGCACCAACAATAAAAAATAAATGAAAAAAAAATTGCTCTGGGCAAAACTGGGTTAACACACAAAATCCATGACCTGGAAATGAGATATGTCAAGATTATGTGTCTATCGTGCGTCTTAAATCATGAAATCGAGATAATTTGATAGGAAAAAAATTGACAATAGATAAAAATAAAATTAAAAAACAAATATAAATCAAAATATCTAATAGCGCAACACGGGTCATTTAACTGATTATGTTTAGTGAATTTCTTTATTAAAATCAATTTGTAATAGAAATTAACATACACATAAAATTTATCAAATAAAAGGAAAGCAAAATATTATGTAAGGTTGCACATATAAAAAATATTATAAGAAAATAAATATTTTTAATTTATAAAAATAAATTTAATTTATATTAAATATATAAATGAAATCGCAAATGTATCATACAAACCTTGTGAAAAATTAAAGACACCTAATATAGTTTTAAAAAATCACTATTTAAAAAAAAAGCTAAATAAGCCAAAAAAAAATGACATATGAGAGGTACTAATTAAAAACAAACTTAAAAATATTAAAAAAGACATAAAAAATATAGTAATTTAAAAAACAAGTAATAAACAAGAAAAAGTTCATGCTTGTGGGCCTTGAAGCTCGGGCTCGCGCACCTAGACATGTTATTTTTTTTCTTTTTTGTTATTTGCTCTTATTTTTTTTTAGAAAAATAGAGAGACGACATGTTGCTAATTGCAGCAAACGACGTATCATTTGCCAACCTAAATTCCAGTAACTACTGTGGTGGTCGGAAAACCAAGCCTACAAGTTTTTTTTATCTAAAATTTTTGTTTTTCAACCCATTTCAAGGATAAAATGCCCTATAAACACCCTTAGAACACTAAAAAACCAATATATCAACCCATTAAACAAAAAAAAAAGTTTCAAACCACTCACTAAATCAAATTGAGAAAAAATATTGCGCGCATCCTTAATCTATACCTGTATTTTAAAACTATATTGAGACTTAAAACAAATATTTTAAAATTCCCATCACTCAGTGGAACCGTTGGCATGAATTTTAGTTTTAGTTTTTGTTAATATATATATATATACACACACTAACTCAAGTTCGAATTTAACTCTTGAAAAAGAAATATTTTGATCTATCTTTTTGTTTTATTTTTTATTTTATCATAAAGAAGAGGTTCTGAGAATTAGGACAGAGGTGATAGAGGTTGATTTTTGATAATTGATAATACGTGGGAAAAGGGGACTAAGAAAAATCAAAAAGCATTAAACATAATCAATACTTTGGTATCAAATCAATAACCATCCAACTTTCTTGTAGTTACAAATTCTGAACATTAACAGCTACAAAATAAATGAGGAGTGCACGTAATTGCTAGAGACATTTTTTATGATAAGTAAGTTTGTTCTTCGCATTTATATTTAAGGTATAAATCTGGAAAAAAAAACTTTTATTCTAAGTAAATTAATCTAGACTTAAAAACACTTTTAACGGTACCCTATGGTTATAAAACTCTACATGGTTTATGATTTAGATTAGGTTGCGGTTTGGATAAGTTAATTTAAAATAATATTATTTTAAAATTTATTTTTAAAATAATCAAATTAAATTGCATTCAAATTTTGATTGGTTGAATTAAGTTTTAGATTGATTTTTCGTGTTAAGTAAATTTAATTCAGTCAACTCTTACCAAATTCAATGTACAACTTGGTATAGGTCAAGTTTAGAGTCAAAAGTCAATTAATTTATAATAGTGAATCTGATATAAAAAAAAAAACTGCTAAAAATGTTATTTTTTTCAGGTATACATAATCAATCTAGATTTCGAAAAAACAAGTGCAAGAAAATAGTATTCCACTGTAATTTATTCGAGGACATAGCTCTTACATTTGGTGGTATCAATCGTTGTGTTTTTTAATTTCGCTGTCATTTTAGAAGAAAGTTAGTGCTCAACCATGGAAGTCACTTCTTCTCTGAAGTGCTTTTTTTTTTTTTTTTTCCTTTTCCTTCTCTGTCCAGGCATCCACAGGTTTTTCCATATTTTGTCTTGTGCCTAGATCTCTGCTTCTTGGAAGCACACTCTTAGCCCAAGTCCTTCTCACTAAAACCCTATAAAAGCAGAGCACTATCAACACACAAAGCAACCAAAACCAACTGCTTTTTCTCTCTTTTTGATCCATATTTCCGCCAAGAATCAAAGAAAATGAGCAGCTTTAGGGAACAGTATTTTTCCCAGCAAGAACAACCAAAAAAGGGCCAAAAATCCACCAAGAACAAGAGAGAACCAATCAAGATTAAATACATTTCAAGCCCCACAATGGTTAAAGCAACCAATGCCACTGAGTTTAGGGCAATCGTTCAAGAATTAACAGGCAAAGATTCCAAAGTTGAAGATCCCAGTGATGCCAATGAAGAAGCCAGTCATCAAGTTCCTCGCCATGGAACCCCACGATTTGATGTGGAAAGTGTGGATGGTGCTTTTAACAACAATACACCTCCATTTTTACAGGCAGAAGATGGTTTCGTTTGGGGAGATGTTTCTGAGAGGGCTTTCGAACTTCAATATCCTTGTGTTTTTGTATGATCAGTAGCTCATGTTTTACTTGCTCATGTATGCTTGTTTTTTTTTTGCGAAATCTGATATCAAGATATCCTTTGCAAAACTGTCCGCAACTCAATAATATAGTTTCAAAAAATAAAAATAAAAATATATATAAAAAATACAATTTCGACACGATTCGGCAAATCTTTGCTCATTGGGTAGTTTTCAATCATTTTATTTAATATTTTCATGTTAACGAACATCATTATAAAAGATAGGTTCGAGCTCCTTACATGTGTATTAAAATACAGTATCACAATTGAATGTATTCCGAACAGTCTGTTCTTATCTGTGTTTCCTTAACCGAAAAATCTATTTGATAATAATTTTGTCTTCGGTTAGTTAGAGTTTGAAGAATCTTATGCAAAATCTCGAAGTGAAATCGGATAAGTTAACTAATAACTTAAGCTATTGAGTTGAGATAATTCTTTGATATGATATCAGTCATTTAAGCTTGAAATTTGCATGGGTCCATATTACTTTATACTTAATTTTTATCAAATAAATAAAAATGTTGAGATTCGAACTCATGACCGCTTAATCATCAAGACTCTGATACCATATTAAAGAACCATCTCAACCCAATAGCTTAAACTATTAGATGAGAATCTAAATTATGATATGATTTATATTATTCTTTAATAATAACTCTCCTTTTCTATTCTCTGTTAAAGCAATACCATGGAGTTCAAGATTTTGAGACTCTGTTATTTTTTCAAATTTTCTTTTTCTTGTTATATCCTGCAATTTACAATCACTGATTAAGAGATCGACAAACACAACATATTAAATTAATCATGAGTGTTTCAAAATTGAGAGATTATATTGATAATATTTTTTAAACTCAAATACTCTTAAAATAATATGATTTGAACTCTTACGAGTATGAAAAACTTACTACCTGTAAAAATTGCATTCTTTCAAACTAATTATTTGATCATAGTTTCTAGGAAGCTTCAATACCTTCAATCAGTCAACCCAGGATAATTAATTTTACTAATAGATCTACGTCCATTTCTCTATTTATTATTATTATTTTTTCCTTTGGCCACCTTTTTCCAGAATTGATATGATACCATGATAGGGATTGCAGGGACCTTGACTACTTCCATTTTTATCACGTGAAGAAATAAATCACTAACCAGAATATTGTATAGCCAAAGCTACTACTATGACTTTCAAAAGTCTAGATTGTTTAATCTGTGTTTAGTACTATCTTGTCGGGTTTTTTTTTCATGAAATATATTTAATTTTTTTTAGATTTATTTTTTATTTTTAACATTAACACATGAAAATATTAATATTAATGTATTCAGCGGCTCCCTATTCAATGTTATGCATGGTTCTTTGGTAATCTCTAATTTAATAAGAGAAACCACATAAAATAAATCCATTAATGAATCTGGTTTATTATATTTTAGGTATTAGCACTGTGGCTTTCAATCTAAATGATTTCAATTTCAACCAATCTATAGTTTATAGTCAAGGTCGTGCAATTAATACATGGACTAATATTATTAACCATGCTAACCTTGGTATAAAAGTCATGCATGAATGTAATGCTCATAATTTCCATCTAGACCTAGTTGTTGTCAAACTTTCATCTACAAATGGATAAGACTTTTGTAAATGGATAAGGCTTTTGTGTTAGTTTGTTCGAGCTTTTGAAAAAAAAAAAAGCAATCACCAATTTCTTGTTTTATCAAGAGGGTTGGCATTGCTACTAGAATAAATTTTCTTTGTTTTTTTCACTTTTGTATTTCTTTCTTATAATACTTATAAAAAATGAAAAAATGTCAAATCAAATATTAAATTGTAAATAGAGTATTAGGGGTGGATGTAACCAAGTGGATCAAGGCAGTGGATTGTGAATTCATTATGCGTGGATTCAATTCCCATCATTCACCCATAACCCTGAAGCGGATGCTTTATATGGGTTTTTTTTTTCTTTTTTATCATAAAGTTTACTTTACCTCGTACTCTTAATCTTAATTCTTACTCTTAAAATTAAATAAAATATAAAAAAAAATATAAATAATGAAATAATAATGAACGATAAGCATCTATATTTTCCTTTTCAATAAATTCTAATATTTATTAATTATTAAGGAATTAATGACAAGATTTATTATTATTTTTTGCATGTCCCCGGAAATTGAGAGTAGGTGCAAATTCTATTTAATTTATGACTCACCATACGATCTATTATATAAATAGGCAAATACTCCTTCTCATTATGGATATCAATAATATGACCGATCATTATAGGTATAATGGTAGATGCTCGGAACCATGTTACTATTAAATTTTTTTTTGCTTTCGTGTTAAATTTATTTATTTTTCTTAATAAATGATTTGCTATAAAAGGATTGTTTTAATGAATGTGTCATAACTAATTTCTTCTATTATTTTTTTTTTTACGAACAATCAAATTATCACTATATTTATTTTTCTACTTCTTCCAAATGCAGGATAATCTTAAAGGATTGCAGGTTCATAACTATTCCTTAACGTTTACCTGGCCAACATTTAATATGCAAGTAGCGATGCATCAACATTGTTGTATTGATGATTAACTGCTGCTTGCCATCTTTTATCTTCAATCTCCCCCGTCAAAATCCCTAAGTGAACTTCTCTATCTAATTTCTTTTATCCATAACTCGCCTCTTCTATTCCCTGTTCAAGCAATACCATATTTGAGTTCAAGATTTTGAGACTCTGCTATTTTTTCAAAATTTTATTAGAAAAGTGATGTTTTTCTTGTTATATCCTGCAATTTACAGTCACTGATTAAGAGATCAACAAACACAATATATTAAATTAATATTTTTTAAACTCAAATACTCTTAAAATAATATGATTTGAACTCTTACGAGTATGAGAAACTTACTACCTGTAAAAATCGCATTCTTTCAAACTAATTATTTGATCATAGTTTCTAGGAAGCTTCAATACCTTCAATTAGTCAACCCAGGATTGATTTTACTAATAGATCTACGTCCATTAATTCTCTATTTATTTTATTTTATTTTTTTTCCTTTGGTCACCTTTTCTAGAATTGATACGATATCATGATAGGGATTGCATGGACCTTGACTCCTTCCATTCTTACCACGTGAAGAAATAAAGTGAGAAAATCACTAACCAGAATATTGTATAGCCAAAGCTTCTGCTATGATTTTCAAAGTTCTTGATTGTTTAATTTGCGTTTAGTATATATTATCTTGTCGGGTTTTTTTTAATTAATTCTTTTTCCAGACTTATTCTTTATTTTTAATATTAGCACATAAAAATATTAATATTAATGTGCGGCTCCCTATTCAGTGCTATGCAAGGTTCTTCGGTAACCTCTAATTTGATCAGGAAAACCACAGAAAATGAATCCGCTAATGAAGGTTATAGATTTTGTCGAGAGGAAAAAACTTATAATATCATAGCCGTTCATGGTTATTTTGACCAATTGATCTTCCAACATGCTAGTTTTAACAAATTTCTTTCTTTACTTTTCTTCTTAGTTGTTTGGTCTGTAGTAGGTATCTAGTTCACCGCTTTAGGTATTAGCATTATGACTTTCAATCTAAATGGTTTCAATTTCAACCAATCTATAGTTGATAGTAAAGGTTGAGTAATTAATACTTGAGCTGATATTATTAACCGTGTTAACCTTAGTATGGAAGTTATTATGCATGAACATAATGCCCATAATTTCTCTCTAGACCTAGTTGTTGTCAAAGCTCCATCTACAAATGGATAAGACTTTTGTAAATGGATAAGACTTTTGTCTTTAGTGTGTACGGGCTTTTGAAAAGAAAAAAAAGAGGAGAAATTGCCAATTTTTTGTTCTATCAAGAGCAAGGTTGTCAATTTCGTTTCGGTAGGTGTTTCGTTTTTTCAATTGGAATGAAATGTTTCAATTTTAAAGTGTTTCGGCGTGCCGTTTCGGGGTTGTACTGTTCATATATATATATATATATATATTCAACAAATATAATTCAAATTCAAGATAAATTAATTATAAATTATGCAATACAAACACAATGCCAAACAAATATAATTTCAAAATTTAAAATATTTCTAAATAGTTAAGATTAAATAGATCTTTAACTTAAAGTAATTCAACTTAAATAAAATATCAAAATATTATGAAAGTAAAATGTTTTAACATAAATATTTTAAATATAAAGTTAGGTCAATGTTATCAAGGCTAATGGAATCTAAAATATCCCTTGTTTTGCTCAAATTCCTACAAAGTATAAACATGAAAAAAACAACATGAATATAAACCATATATATTAGTGATAAATCTAATTTTAAAAAATTAATTTCATTGTTAATGAAAATAGTAATAATAATTTTCAATATTATTATTAATATCATTGTTATTGAAAATAGTAATGAAAAAGAGCTTTTTATAATTGGGTAATTTAATTAATTAAATTGAACAAGGTTCAATTTGATTCAATGGCTTTTCAAGAGCAGAACGAAACATGTGAAATGAAACCGGAACGTTCCGGGTTGAATTTAGCCGAAAAATCCGGAACGGACCGAGATTTAAAATGAGATGAAATTTGTTTCGTTTTGTTCTGTTTTTTAAATTGGTATGGAATGTTTCGGCCATTCCGGACGAAACGAAACGAAATTGACAACCTTAATCAAGAGGGTTCGCATTGCTCCTAAAATAATTATTTTTGTTTCTTTTTTCTTTTGTATTTCTTTCTTATAAGACTTATATATATATATATATATATATATATATATATATATTAGAAAAAAGGGTTAAATTGAATGTTAAATGTTAGAAATTCAAACCTTGGTAATTTGTAAATAGAATATTAGGGGTGCATGTAGTCAAGTGGATCAAGGTAGTGGATTGTGAATCCACCATGTGCGGGTTCAATTCCTATCATTAATCGATAACCGTAAAGCGGATGCTTCATATGGTTTTTTTTTCCTCTTCTTTATCATTGTGTTTACTTTACCTCTTACTTTTACTCTTAATTCTTACTCTTAAAATTGAATAAAATATAAAAGGAAATATAAATAATAAACTAATAATGAACGATAAGCATCTATATTTTCCTTTTTAAATTCTAATATTTATTAATTATTAAGGAATTAACGATGAGATTTATTATCATTTTTTGCATGTCCCTGGAAATTAAGAGTAGGTGCAAATTCTCCTAATTTATGACCTACCATACGATCTGTTATATAAATAGGTAAATTCTCCTTCCCATTATGGATAACAATAGTATAACCGATCATTATGGGTGTAATGGTGGATGCCTGGGACCACGTTACTATTTTATTTTTTTGCCTTTGTGTTAAGTTTATTTATTTTTCTTAATAAATAATTTGCTACAAAAGGATTTTTTTAGTGAACGTGTCATAGTTAATTTCTCCTTTTTTTTAAGATGAAGAAACAAATTCTATTTTCTCTCCTATTTACTGTAGCGATCAAGAATCAAATTATCACTATATTTATTCTTTTTTCTACTTCTTCAACTACCACAATCTTTAGATTTATCGATGGAATTTTCCTTCGGTATTTGTACTATCATTCCGTTGGTAATTAATTTACCAACGAAATCACCGACGGAAATACTCTGTCGGTGAATCTTTCGTCGATAATTTTTTATCTGTCAGTAATAAAACAATATTATTACCAATGAATTTACTGACGGAAAAGACGTGCAAAAAAAAATATCTGCTTCATTCTGTCGGTATTTCCCCCGAAAAAATACCTTATGTAATTCTGTTGGTAATTATTTAAAAATATTTTTAAAAAATCCATTTTAAAAAACTATAAAATAATTAAATTAATATAAATCAACACTCTATAATACTCAAAACGCTTGGAAAAAAGAAGAAGAAAATCATATGAAAAAAAAATCCTACAACAATATTCATACAATTATTAAGAACAAAAACAATTAGAAATAAAATAAAAAAACAAATATAGTGAAAAAAAACATGAAAAAAGAAAAATGGATATTGATGTTTTTAACCTTTTCTTTTCTTTTTCTTGTTATATCCTGCGACTTACAGTCACTGATTAAGAGATCAACAAACACAACATATTAAATTAATCATGAGTGTTACAAAATTCATAATATTATTTGAACTCTTACGAGTATGAAAAACTTACTACCTGTAAAAATCGCATTCTTTCAAACTAAATATTATTTGATCATAGTTTCTAGGAAGCTTCAATACCTTCAATTAGTCAACCCAGGATTGATTTTACTAATTGATCTATTTCCATTTCTCTATATATTTATTTTTTATTTTTTTTTCCTTCGGTCTCCTTTTCTAGAATTGATACGATATCATGATAGGGACAGCATGGACCTTGACTCCTTCCATTTGTACCACGTGAAGAAATAGAGTGAGAAAATCACTAACCAGAATATTGTATAGCCAAAGCTACTGCTATGATTTTCAAAAGTCTTGATTGTTTAATCGTTGTCGGCATTTTTTTATTTAAATAATTTATTTTTAATATTAATATATTAAAATTATATATATAAAAAATGCAAACATAAATAATATCTACCATGCATGCACATTGCACACTATGAATATTTTCTAATAATATTAATGGAGATTGTGTATTATGCTAATTAAACCACTCTAATACTGACATCTGGGAGTGCTTCTCACTCACTTAATTAAAGCAATTCAAAAGGGTTGAATCTTGATGTGGATATTAATTAATTAACTAATCTAAATTAGAGTAAAAATTGATGGGCTGAATCCTAAAACAAATCACTTGGGATGAAGACAACACTTAGCTTTCTGTTCTTGAAGGAATGTTATTAACCATAATTATTTTGCATAGTTTTGATAAGGATATATATTATTATTATTATTATTTTGCTAAAATAAGGTTATTGATGCTATTTTGTTGTGAAAGTGGAAGCCATCACTCTATTTCTTTCACTCCCTTCTTTATGTTGACTGTACATGTAACTGCTAAATATCATATATTGAAATGAAATGAAAAGTGTGCGTGTGCACAAACAATAATAAAAAAATAAAAAAATAAAAACTAAGAGGTATTAGTAATGTCCGATGGTGTGTGAGGAGATTCATTGTATCGGATCTGTTTTTTTTTAGTTCTTAGGATTTTTTTATGTTTTAGTTTCTTAATTTCTTTTCCTACCTACGTGGCTTTTTAATATTATTTTGATTTGGGATTGATCTTTGATGATTTGTTTTTTATGTGTATGTTTGGGGTCTTGAGGTGTAGAAGAAACGTTATGTTGCTCTGTTAATTATCGGTTTTACAAAATAAATTTTAATTTTATTAATTTAAAACAACTAGAGCTTTGGTGATTAAATTGAAAGGTTGAAGGGATGTATTGTGGCCAGTGAGCAGATACACTATTTATTCGAATACTGGATCTCTCTTTTTTTTAGTCCTAGGGTTTTTTACGTTTTAGTTCCTCAATTTCCTTTTCTTCTTATTTGGTTCCTTGACATTGTTTTAATTTGTAATTGATCTTGATAATTTGTTTTTATACGTGTGTATGGGAGTCTCAAGATGTTGAAAAAATATTTTGTCTCTTGATTAATTTTTAATTTCACAAAACAAAATTCAATTTAATTAATTTAAAACAATTAAAGCTTCAGAGATTGAGTTAAAAGTTTAAAGGAATGTTCAACCCTTTTTTCCCACTACAGGGACTTTTTTGCACGATAGGGGGGTTTAAGGCTCTTTTTACAATTTGATTCTTGAACCTTTCTTTTTTTCAATGTGATCTCCACATTTGGCTTTATTTGAGATTTGAATTATTATTTTTTTACCTTGATACAAGGATCTTGCAATATTGAGGAGGGGGATTTTTAGTTATTAGTTGATGCTCGGTTCTGTAAAATAAAACATAATTAGGCTATTTAAAACAATTCAGTAGTAAGGGACCAAAATTTAAACTAGAACAAGTATCGGGCTAGAGTAAACAAGATGAGAAAGTTGGGTGGCGTGTGCAACGCGTGTGCCAGCAAGTGGGAGATGTATATTCTCTCTAGGCAGCGCGTGAGGAGGCTCCAATAGCCAAATGCCTACTTTCACGGTGGCAATGGAAGCAGCACACTAAGATCTTTCTTTTTATGTTAAATTTGATCCTCATTCTTTTTATTGTTATTTATTTTATTTTGGATCTTTTTTTATTGACTTTTTTTCCTAATTTTATCCCTTATTATTTGGTTGTTTGAGAATTTAGTTTCGTGATTTTCTATATTTGACTTTTATAGGATAATCATGACCTCATGACCTCGGTTATGAGTTTGGAAGATTAGACTGGGTTTATTTTAATATTTTTAGGTTATTTTTTTTAAATTGATTTTTTTTTTCATTTTCATCATTTAATATCTTGTTGGTTGGAGATTAACCTTTATGTTTTTCTTTCACTTTCCTTTCTATGTTGTTATCTCTGTCTCATGTCTTAGATCTCGTGCTTGGCAGGTGAGCCCGGGTGTTAACTCAGGTTTTTTTTTCATTTTTTTAAACATATTTTTTTTTTAAATTTTGTCCTTCAACATTAGATTGGTTTGAGAATTAAGTTTTGTAGTTTTATTCAATTTACCTTCTAATGGGTTATCTCGGTCTCTTGACTAGGTCGCAGATTTGGCAGGCTAATTTGGATAGACTCGAGTTGTTTTTTTTTTGTTTTTTTAAATATATTTTTTTAATTTTATCATTCGACGTTTGATTTCTTGGGAAATTAGCTTAAGATTTTTGTTCATTTTGCTTTATATATCATTATTCCATTTTCATTTAATATTTCTTGTTATCAAATAAAATCATGGAGTCCTTTTAATAATATTTAAAATCTATTTTATAAAATTGGCAAGTATTCACTTTTTTGCAATTAATCATTGCCATTTTTTTCATTTTATTTATTGTCAAAGCTTTTTTTTAATCATATCATTAAACTAATTGATTTATTAAACTCAATCAAATCAATAACTCGAGTGTCAGAATTTTTTTTTAAATACGCTAGCTTTGTCTGAATATTTTTTTTTATATTAGAAAAAATTTGACGCGATCGGCGGCATAACACGGGCCACCTATATGATATAATATACTAGTCTATGTTATTTTAATTAGATGTGACATCTATCATTCTTTGCATATACAAAATCACAAACTCAATGCCGACATAGAGATTCATACATATTCCTAAACACAAACAACACCCTAATAATATATGTATTGAATTTAACACAGCCAGGTAGAACTCAAGTTAGAATTTAGCTCTCTTTATATATATATTTCTTTTTTCATTATAAAGAAGAGGTTAGAATATGAGAATTTTTAAAGGAAACATGATAAAGGTTGATTCTTGACAATTAATTATATGTGGGAAAAAGGTAAAAAAAAGGGTACTGAGAAAAATCAAAAAGCATTAAACATAATCAACACTTGACATCAAATCAATAGCCATCCTTGAATCTCAACCACGCAACTTTCTTGAAGTTGCAATTTCTGAACATTTAACAGCCACTGAAAAAAATGTTGCCGCCTCAAGACAATTGTTACATGTATAATCCAAACGACAAAGAGTACACGCTATTGTTAAAAGATACCTTGAATTTGCTTTTTAAAGTTTTATAGAGAGTGTGGTTGTGATTGTTTTTTAAAGTGTTTTTCATATTGAAATTTATTAAAATAATATTTTTTTTATTTTTAAAAAGTTATTTTTAAAATCAGCGTATCAAAACGATCCAAAACACATAAAAAAATTAATTTTTAGTAAAAAAAATTAAATTTTTAAAAAACACAGTTCCAAACGGTATCATTTAAAGAGTAAATAAAACACCACTAAATTATTGTTTTCTTATGAGCACATTAATCTAGATTTCCATATACTATTAAAGATATCTTTGACGGGAAATAGGTTACTCTCCAAGATTTCTCTCTTGTATGTATAATTATGACTCTGTTTGTGAAATTGATTTATGAAATTTTTCAAAACTCGAGGTTTAATTATAATTTGAATACAAAAATTATTAATCGGTGAATTGATCTGTGATATTGATCTATTAAAATTATATTTAACGTGTGCCATGAACCGGATGTTTTTTTTAATTAAAAATATATTAAAATTATTTTATAATTAAATATTTTTTAAATAAAAAATATTTTAAAAATTAATCATTGATGAAATAAGTTAAGTATATTAATTATTGTGTTTTTTTTTTAATCGTTTAAACTGTAATAAATTTAGGCCGCCATTATGGAAAGTTAGTTAGGCCCACCAAACATGGGAAGGAAGTCACTTCACTTCTCCTTAACAGTTTAAAACTTCTTTTATTTCTGTCCAAGTCATCCACAGGTTTCGCCATTCTTGTCTTGTGCCTAGACCTCTGTTTCTTGGAAGCACACTCTGAGCACAAGTCCTTCTCACTAAAACCCTATAAAAGCAAAGCATCGACACACAACAAAAACATAACCAACTGCTTTTTCTCTCTTTTTGATCCATATTTCCGCCAAGACTCGAAGAAAATGAGCACCTTTAGGGAACAGTGTTTTTCCCAGCAAGAACAACCAAAAAAGGGCCAAAAATCCACCAAGAACAAGAGAGAACCAATCAAGATTAAATACATTTCAAGCCCAACAATGGTTAAAGCAACTAATGCCACTGAGTTTAGGGCAATCGTTCAAGAATTAACAGGCAAAGATTCCAAAGTTGAAGATCCCTGTGATGCCAATGAAGAAGCCAGTCAAGTTCCTCGCCATGGAACCCCTCGGTTTGATGTGGAAAGTGTGGATGGTGCTTTTTGCAACAATACATCTCCATTTTTACAGAAAGAAGATGGTTTCGTTTGGGGAGATGTTTCTGAGAGGGCTTTTGAACTTCAATATCCTTGTGTTTTTGTATGATCAGTAGCTCATGTTTTACTTGCTCATGTATGCTTGTTTTTTTTGCTAAATCTGATATCTAGCTAGCCCCAGAAGCTTGAATTATATAAATAAAATTAAGTTTTTAACTAGCAAAGTGCTGTCTTTTTTAAAACTTATTCGAGTGAATACATATATGAGCATGAAGATAACGAAGTTGAGTTTCAAGTTGCTAAACTCAACCCGAGATGTGATTTAAAGTTTATATTATTGAGTCTTCCGAGTCAATCTCAAATCACACGAGTTTGGCCTCATCAACATCCAAATAGTTCAAAATAAAAATCAAGTTATGTTTTAGGTTAGTGAGCTATCAGATCAGGTCAACTATTCGGCCAAGCTGAGTTTAATAACCATGCTTTAATCTTAAAGCAGAAAGACACATTAAACCAGAAACAAATTTGGATAAAAACAAACTTTACTGCTTCAGCAAAAGTGGAAATGCCAAGGTTCAAACAAGACAGAGCTTCAATCAACTGCACTTCTGCAATTTTTTTAAGTGAAGCATTACATTCAATAAAACCTACTGATCAAAGTGGTATTCTTCAAAGCTTCAGATTTCGAAACTTCACTTCTATCTCCAAATTAAAACTACAGCAGTCACTGTGTTCATATAAGCTGGAGCTATCAAAGATTCAGATTATAATTCCGACAAATGTTACTAGTGAAGTACAAGTGATGCCTCTTAATTTCTTAGGCTAGCAAGTGCATGGTTCATAGAAGATGGTTAGACCACATTGAAGAAGATTGAAACTAAACCCATATTTGAAGACACCAACAAAATGCAAGGGAGCAGGACTAACGCACACCAAAACATAGCCTAGAAATTTACAGTGATACACTAGCACAAGATTCATCGTAAGTGTCTTAGCGACTTCAAAACATGCCAGAGAAAGGTTTGTGGCAAGTCTTCAACATGTTTTTGCAACATACAAGTTTTCCAGGCAACAAGTCCTCTCTGCTTTTCTATTTCTAGATCAACTTCCTGACTAAACTTTGCTAAAGTTTGTATGTGAACAAACCAGTAGGTTCACCATTTCTAACCTCTCAGTTCCCATCATCAGCAGATTTCAAGTAAAGGGTTTCACCTCCATCACCACCCTGGCCTCCAGAGCTTCCTCCTCGCCCTTCACTAGACCCTGCACTCCGAATATCTTGCTTGCTCCCACTTGCGATTCCTCTACTGGAGGCATCCATGCCAAAATCAGGAAATCGTCCAGCACCAAGAGCTCCACTGCCTCCTGCAGTGTTAGCCTCGCTTTGCATCATATGAAGTCCTGCGCTTCCACCAGAGCTCATGCCGAGCTGGCTGTGTAAGGCTTGCTGTTGTTGAAGCGCTGAGAATGGCTGTTGAGCATACTGCAGCATAGAAGAGCGTGCAGCCATAAGGGCTTGTGGTGTCATCTGTTGAGCTTGTTGATGCTGCATGTAATGTGCTCCTGGCTGCATAATGCCGCTGGAAGGGAACTGCAGGGAATTTACAGATAAAAGATCAAATCCAAACTGAAATACATTAAAATACTTTTCCAAAGCCTGCACTTTCACATACTTTACATTCTTAATAGCTAGCCCTTTTACCTGGGCATGCATGGTAGGTGGTTGGGGCTGACAATCAGCAATTGCAGCCAAGTACATGAGATTTTGTTGCAGTCTTGCTTGGTTCCTATAACACAAAATTGCTCGATGTTTAGCAATTTAAATATAAACAATTTCCAACCACAGCTGGGTTATCTTAGAGCAGTGCAGGCGCTGTTCACTTTGCTGTATGTTTGCATGTATTTAGGCCATCAATTAATCCTTTTCAACAATCACTCACAGATAAACAGATTCAATTACAACTCAAACCATCATATGCATAGACATCAACTACACTACAGCTCTAACTTTTAGACTTCCTTCTGTGATCTAAATTGTCTACATATCGACAGTATCATTTTCCCAACAAGAATTCAAGATCATCACTTCAGCTTGCCATGCTTTGGCATGTCATTTTGGGACCAAAGAGGTACAAATTCAAGAATTGAAGATGACCAAGACAGTATGCTATATATTTAAGAAGAGTCTCCATTCAGGAGGAAATGAGAAGATGGTGTTTTGGTAAGAAAAATAAAGAGTAAAATATAAGCTCTAAAGAGGAATTCAGATGACCACGAGCAGTTTTCTCAATCACTTGAATTCTGATCAATTGATCAGTATAAACCTAGAGATGAAGAGGAGGGCAATCTTTTGGCATTAGTCAGCATCGACAAATGGACTAGTCAAATAAATTTAAGACAGCAACATGCCAAAGGTTTAAAATGATCATGACCGACATGCAGTTATGATTTAATAAGCAGCCAAAAGAAGAAGATCTGAAGGACCAAGTAACCATGGATCATAATCCATGATCAATGCCTCCTTTTACCATATTCCCTTCAATCAAAGACTATCCAGCTGTATTTTACTGATGTATAAACTGCAGACTGTAAGCAGCAGTAGGGTTGTCTCCTTGTACCAGAGAGAAGACAAATTTAAAAGTTTAATTGAGAGGCAAGTGCTTACTCTGCACACTCACTGAGTTTCCCTGAATTCTGGCTCTCAACAATCTTCAAAATCAATGACTTGTTTTCGTCCAGATACTGCATTAATAAACAATGAAGGCATGAATGAGCATTAGTTAAACAATAATTATAAAGCAATGAATGGCGAATAAATAAGCACACAAAGAATCTCCCTTCCTTTTCTTTCAATGCACCGTGCCTGACAAATCAGCTTATTCCCCAGTTGATCATCAAAGGAGCCAACAAAATATGGCAAGTGAACATGCTTAAAAAAATATAACCTACTTCCTAAGCAATTCAATATTTTTTTTCTTGTCTATCCTTCATTGTTTCTGGCACATAAAAGGAGTGTCGAAGAACTAACAAAGACTAAAGACATTGTTTAAGATGCATGTCAACGCTTTTCCATCTACCATAAGTGATAAAACACGAGGTTAGCATCATTATCCAGCACAACTTAATTCCCTCTGCATGTCCCCATTACCATCCCTTATTCACACATTTTAGTTGATCTTCTCACCAAGCATCACAGTAGCTCTCCATAATCATACCAGAAAAGAAACATCCATTCTTGTTTCCCATCATATTTATGAAGCATCACTGAAGTAATAATTAATGGTTATGAGCATTTAATTTAAACATAATACAGATAAAGCAAGTAAGCTATTCAACGAATTCCTAGTAGAACAGAAATTTGAAACGGGAACATACGATACAGATGTGCTAGACTATAAAGAATAAGGTTATCATATGCATAAAGAACACAAGTATCCACTTCAAATTTAGCCATTGTGTGAAACAGAGTCAATAATAGAAGGAAGCTTTTAAGTTTCAATAATCCACAATATTAGCAATAAAGTACTGGCTCAATCTTTAAACTCCACTGCACGTTCTAATCGTCCACTTCACAAGTAGATGAGCCAATATCATGAATGAAATTAGATGCTTTTTCTGAAATACAGCAATGCTTGTAGAGATTTGGATTGTGTCACCACTCAAATTTGACAAAATACACACAAAAAACATAAGTTCACACTCTTGCTAGTCCAATCAGCCATTTTTTAACTGCCTTAAAAGGAACTTGGAAAACTTACTACATTGTTTTCCAAGCATTTCTCACTTCTAATACAGACATCGGTGAGCTAATTGCATCAACTGATAAGTATAATCCTAGATACATCTAATCCAGACCAGAATCATGCAACTACAAGCACTTCTAGCTTCAACAGCATAAGCACTTTTACTGGCCTTAATGTAATGGAAATTACATCATCTGAAACTTCTCTGTCAGCATGGTAAACATAATGGACTGAGTCAATACCATGTGAAACCACCAGTACAGTAATTGGTTGAAGTAGATGTCACATAGGGCTTTTGGCATCCCTTCAACAAATAGACCAAAAAACAATAATTGTGTTAATTTCCCTTGTTCTTTTGCTAGCCAGTTGTTGAGGGTCCCATACTAGCTTAGTGCTTTAGTATTCACCCCAGAAGCGATTAATTCATCAACAAATACAAAACAATCACCTAGAGTTGATTACCCTTCATGTGTTTCAAAACATACAGAAGGAGAATGCAATGCTATCCTCAGAATAGATCTTTATGACAGAAATGCGAAGCATATCACGGAAATGTCTCAGTATGTTTTGAAAACATCAAGAGAGGACCACTAAAGAAAGACCCATCTCAAAACAGGACCACATCAGCAATAATGCCAACATATCCAAACAAATGACAATTTATATCAAGAAAGGTCCCTAATGTGCAGGCCATTATCCTATTCAACAACCAGCATTCATATGGCTTGATCCTACAATCAGAAACAAAATATGTTGAATAAAACCCATCACAGTGCCTAACGTTTGCATTTTCCCTAGGAAATGCTTAACCTACCTATGATAAAGGGTATGTACAGCAATTCATGAAACGAATAAGGATATGCTACAGGACTCAGGCCAGCAGCCAAAACAAGGTTATTAATTAAGTGAAAAAATGGGTGCACCAAGAGGCCAACTTTAGCAAAACATTACAGAAATCCTATACATACATACTCATAGTTTATACAACCGGTTACTTGCAATCAATTGTAGAATCTGCAAAACAGGCCCTATACAATGGATCATCTTAATGGGGTGGGTACTATTTTTACCATTGTTAGTCTTGTTCATTACGATCTCCTTATAGTGCTTGATTTTGATCAAACAAGAAACCTTTCCATTGTAAATCATCATTTCAAGAACAAAATCCTGCCTCGATGAACATCAACATCAAAAGGAAAAGCTAAGAAAATTGAGTCCTGACATTCTGCCTTAAAAAGTTAATGCAGCAAACATATCAGATGCACTTGAACTCCCAGCTGTAAAATCAATTGGTAAAATATTTGTTTTTGTTACAAAAACTCTTTTTTGTTACTATCACTTTCCATTCTTGGGTTAAATGGACAGGTAAGCACCAACTCTTTGCCATATGGTAGCTGGTAAAGGCACCAATCATCTTTAGTCTATCCAATTAATAACCAAGGGAGGAAGGACATTAGATTTTAAAATAACAATAAGATCAATCAATATTATATATCCAACATAGAATAAACCATAAACACTAGTTACACAACAAGCATGAAACAGTAACAAAAATCAGCGACACGATGCTATTTATGTCATGTATAAGCTGCTGACCTCCAGCCTCCAACTCCACTAGAAAAATACCAAATAGTCTACAGATTCAAACTTTAGTTCTTATAGAGAGAGTTACCACCAAAAAAGGAGAATATATATGTATGAACAGGACATAAATGATGAGCCCTAAGTGATGAGAAAAGCTAAAAGCATATATATGACATAAAGAAACAACAAAGGAATAAAAACCCACTTGCAAAAACAGATGAACACAAAAAAAAGAACAACCTTGTAAACCAATACACATCAAATCTTACAAGTAAAGTGCACAAAGGAGTTGTCAATGATAAGGAAACATAAACAAACAAGAAAACTAACCAAAGAGATAGTGAAAAAAAAAGATATATATATAGTCAATAACAGTTGGACTTTGGGAGCACACAAGAAACTCCAAAAAAGAAAAAGAAGTAAGAAAACAAAAGCTGAAGCACTGGAAACTGGGAAAAAAGAGATAGTAAAGCAGGTGGAAAGAAGCTGTGAGAAGAGAGGAGAGGTGAGGTGAGGAGAGAAACCTGTTGAATATGATCAGTAGTGACGTTGCTGGGGTAATAGGCTGCCATCATGGGCTGCATCTGCATCAGGTGCTGTTGCATTTCTTTAGTATTTATAACCAAAGACACACACAGAGCTATACTCACAAAAACACAAAAAAAAAAAAAAGGGTCCCTTTCTATTTCTCTGTGTCCTCCTCTGGGCTGAGAGCCTGAGAGCAACAGCAAGTACGCGAAAGAGATGCCTTTGCTCTTTGCTTCTCTCTCTTTCTAAACAGACATAAGTAAGTGAGAGAGAGAGTGAGAGAGAGTGAGAGAGAGAGAGCTGTCTGTATCTACCTAAGATTGATAGATAGATATCATTACAGAGAGAGGGGGGGAGAGAGAGAGAGAGAGACAACAAGTGTCTTTGTCTTGGTTTCCTGGTAAAAAAAGAGTAACTTTTCTTTACTTTTTCCTTCTTTATAATTGAGAGGTCACGTGATACAGGAAAGACAGAGAGAGAGAAGAGAGAACAGAGAAGTATTCTGTCCTGTCTGCCCTCTGTGTATGCGTATTTGGGTGCAGGAAAGGGGAGTATTTTGGTAAGTCGTCCCATTTTTTTAAAAAAATAAAAAATTAATATGTAAATTAATAAAAACGGAAAAATAATTAGAAATTTAGCATTATTTAAATATTTACAGATGACATAGGTGATAAACAAGTCGCCAATATCACATGTAACTTAATTATCTTATATATTAACTTAATTATCATATATATTATTTGCAACTCGTATCTCATAGATATTATCTATAACTTGCATTTTATAGATTATATACTCGACTCCTCTAACATGTATATATATATATATATATATATATATCTAAAAATAGTCTATTCTACTTTTAATTTCCTATAAAAAAACAACAATTTATATAATTATAAATAAAAATCAGTTCTCTACCATTAAACACAATTTACATAAACAACACATGATATATTAAATCACAAATAACAAATGTACACTAACTTTTAAAACAACATAACATTTTATTATACATTAAACTAATTATACATTTATCCACAATTATCATAATATATAACAATATATAATTATATCTAATAATCTTTTTATTTCATCCGTGGTTAATAAGGTAAAATTATCATAATATATTTATCCACAATTATCATAAGGTATAATAATATGTAAAATCTCAATTGATTTATCAAATAGAAAAAAAATTATAAAAAAATAGAACCATTTTAATAAAAACAAAAATAATTGACATTGACTTAGTAACCCTAGTGACATGGTATCTTTCATAATCTAATCTCCAAATCAAGTTTAACAATTATGGATGTAAAGAATATGTTTACTTGCACCACAAATCAAGATGATAAAAAGGGAAAGTTGAACTTAGTGTTTTAAGATCGCTCATTAAAGATTATCTAAATTTATTTATTAAACTTTATTTTATTGTTAAAAATAAAAGAATAATATAAGTGATTAACTAAATATATTAAATAATTTTAATTTATATAGTAATGTTATCAAGTTTTATAATAAAATTCTAAGAAAAAAAATCTTATGAATTGAATAGAAGTATTAAATGAATATTAACAATTATCCTAAGGCTAGTTAATTATAATATGGGAAAATTATCATGATTTTTCTATATTTTAGTCATTTTTATATTTACCTTTTATGTTTTAAAAAATTATAATTTACATCCTATACTTTATTGTGTGCCTAACAATTTACATAAAAAATCACCATATAGTTTATTCTATCTTACACTTATTAAAGATGTAAACTATAATTTTAGTCTATTTTACACTTATTAAATATATAAATTATAATTTTTTAAAATATAAAGGATAAATGTAAAAATGACTAAATTATAGAATAGTTAGGGTAATTTTTCCTAATAATATTTTTAGTATTTTAGATTAAAAAAACAAAGTTTATAACATAATGGGTGAAAAGTTAGTGTAATTCCATATTACCTGATTCTTTAATTGGACAAATCAAATATGGATAAATTAGAAATCAAAGTATGAAAATAAATTTTTAATAATTTGAATAAGTATCCGAAATAACAAGTTTTTTCATCCAAAGTACTCCTATTCCTATTCATAAATGTTATATTTAAAAAAAAACTAATAAAATGGTTTTAATAAATTATGATGATAGTAGTTAGTTTTGTTTTTTAGTTTCCTAATTTTGAAACAAAATTACGAAAATGAAATCGTGAGCAGTTGATATTAAACAATGCCTAAAATAATTTTGCAAATCAGGGAATCCAGAATAGCCCAACAGTGTCTATTGGTTTTAAATTTAATTTTTTTTTAATAATATAGTTTTTAGAAAGAATCTCGAGTAGTTGCATCAAAGATTATATATCGGATGTTTCTTTTATGGACTTTCTAAATATAAATTTTGAGATTAATATTTTAAAAAATTTATTATGCGTCTTTATGAATATCTAAAGAAAGAATTTAGTTTTTCTAATAACTATTATCATTGAATATAAATTTTTTTTTTAAAAAAGTGAATTATTAAGTGTGATTGGCAATGACTTATTAAATTTAAAATTTTATATGTGATATTATAATATTTATGTTTACTTTTATGTCATAGTTACTAATAATTTGTATGTTTACAACGCTAAAAGGTAAAAACAATAAATTAAATGCTAGGAAAAATATGTGTTTCAGGAAAATGTTATTAAATCTAAAAATAAAATTATTTTAAATTTTTTTTATCAATTAAAACAATTTTTTTTATTAATATATCTCTTGTTGATCTTAACGAATACAAGGCTTTTAGCTGAAATCATTATTTCTATTAAAAAATTATTTTATAATTGTTAAAAAAATATGAAAAAATATCAAAATAGTATGTTCATATTTTATGTGTGATCGAAATCTAAAAATATCAAAAATATGATAAAAATCATGTTAAAAATCTATCTAAAAATTTTAAAAATAAAAAAAATTGAATTGAATTTTCATGAATAATTTATTATTATTAGTATTAGTATTTTAATATCAGATACACAATAGTTGGAGAAAAGAAATATTTAGTTATTATGTTAAAATTAAAAAATAAGTAAATTTGGTAATAAAAATTTAGAGTGCCTAAAAAAAGAGAGAGAGAAAACGATCATGTCAGAACAGGCCTAGAGGTGCAAGCTCGTTTGGAAATGTGGTTGCGATTGCTTTTCAAAGTGCTTTTTATTTAAAAATACATTAAAATGTTATTTTTTTATTTTTTAAAAAATATTTTTGATATCAGCACATCAAAAAGATCTGAAAACACTAAAAAATATTAATTTTTAAAAAAATTTAATTTTTTTTAAAAGCATTTTTGAAACAAAAAAACAAAAAGAACCTAAACCTATCTGTCTGGCATTATTGTGTTTTCTTCTTCTTCTTCTTCTTTTGTTTTCATCAATATTTATTTTCTTGAATCCATGATCTTATGGCTTTTTATCATTTGTTATCAATTGAGCTACAACACTGAAGTATTAAAAACCAACTTAAAAAATATATCAAGGTGCTTTATTATTCATGTAAATAATAAAATATCTTAAAAACTCTAACTCTTTTAGTGTTGTAAGTTAGTTTTTTTAAAAAAAAACAATGGCTAATAATTTAATAACCTTTTTTTATATTTTCATTAACATTTAATTCTTCATTAATTTTTAAAACAACTTTTTATTTTCTCAAAAACTAAAATTTATAATGATTCACTTTTATTTTTTTATTTTTAACCTCATATCAGTATGGCGTCAAGTAGTAAACACAACCATTCCTTTATGGATTGTTGATGTCCACCACCAAACACTTCCCTAGGTTCTGTTTGTTTACGGTGTGATGCTTAGTTGAAACTATGATTAAAATAAAATAAAAAACATTATTTTTATATTTTTTTCATTTGAACACATAGTTTGAAACATGATATACCGCGTATAATAGACAAATAAACTCTAAAAAATTAAATTGTTTATACCTCATTTAAGACGTGGTCAAGGTTAGCTCTTTATTTTTTATGCAACGGTCAAATTCATTCTTTGTTGCGATGAGTATTAAATATGATCTCTCTCCCTTTTAATATTAATAATTAACCATTCATATATATATATATATATATATATATATATATATTGAAGAAAAAAAAACTAAGCAAATCAATATCTTGCATTCTCTTTTACCAAACCCATATGCATTATTAAATATTACATTTAAGTTACATGTTAAAAAAAATATCATTTTTAATATATTTTTAATTGAAAAACATCATAAATCACAATACCAAATACATATTTAAAACAACTAAAATCTTGCAAACATCTCAGAATTATAGGCTCTTTCAAGTAATATTTTGTACATTTCAATTATTAAATATTACATTTAAGTTGCATGTTTAAAAGATACAAAAAAATCCTAAAAGAATCCATAAAAATATAATGGGCTAATTTTTTTTATTGTTTTCTGGCTAATTTATTATGATATTTTATTATAAAAATGGGCAAGTTTAGTGTATTTAGTGATAAATAAATGGAATGTGATAAAAAAAAATATTAATAAGAAGAAAAAAAAATACAAAACAGCTTATCCATTTGCACAGAAATCATCATCCTCATCCTTTATACAAGTACCCAAATCTCAAACCCTTAGCCTCATTCATAAAAAATAAAATAAAAAAAGAATTAAGTTGATTATAAATTTTACTTTTTTTATAATATTAATAAGGTCGGGATCTACATCTCTGATCACATAGCTAGCTTGTATCCTAGAGCTCGAGACAAGGCTCCGATGGGACACTGGCTAAAATTCAATGTGGCATCCATACCACAGTAGCACTCATTTATTTTGAGTCTGTGGCTAAATTATTTTGATGATTTTTTAAATAAAAATTATTTTAAAAATTCAACCTCAATCGCTACCGAAATCAATGTAAAAACTTCAAATGTGAGACTGTTGTTTTGACAATGGATAAAGTTACCTGGTGTTTCTCGAACGATCGACTTGAATTAAATCTTATTACTATCTAATAAATAATCCTGACAAGGTGTACGTGACCCCAAACTTGTCCTCCAGTAGCACTAGCGCACCACTCCTCAGGATTCTCCTATCAGTTGGTGAGCTAGCTAGGACTGGTACGGTCGATCACAGAAACACAGTAGCAACACCAACAACACTGGCTGTCCTTCAGAAATGGCCACATAAATGGCAACCTCGTCATTTTCAGGGGGCATCCTGCGGTGGTGGGAGGCCAGCAATATCGACAATAGGGTCACAACAATACACTGGAAATGAAAATAATTGCTAGTTAGGTGATGTTCCCAGCTCCCCTTACACGATGGGCTGCTAGGGTTTCTCATTGACCGGTGCCCTCAAATCTCAATCCTGTCATTTCTTTTCGTAGCTGAGCTAGCTAACATGTCTCTGGACAAAACACTGGTGCATGTCCCTACTGCCAGAAAACTTGCCTCCACTTGCTATCTCTGAGGTCTTTAACTAGTTGCTGTATCATTTGCTTCTTTCTTTCTTTCTTTCTTTCTTTGATTTGATGCTTCTTGAAATGCCAGTGACTGAAAACTGAAAACCCTTGGCCGAGGGGCTTTCATATTTTTTGCACATGCGATTCTAAATTTGATAGAACTTATGATGTGACATGAAAGGAAAATCTTTCCTTGTGGAATCGGATCTGATTTCAAATGGTTGGTATGATAGTTGAAAATATATAATTTCTTTTCTAAATCTTAGGTTAATATATATTCACATAATGTTTTTGAATACATCATGATTATATCAATATAAAATATGCACTTTTATTCATCCATGGTTATAAACCCAGCTCAAGGCTTTAGTCGTAGGTTGGCTAATCAACCCTTTTATATATAACAACAACATCCTAGTTTTAAAAAAAATGGTTCAAAATAAAATCCAACTTAAACCAAGCTCCAATCTACATGCCACTGAATTGAACGATGATAATATATTGCCTACATAGCCAAAAGATCTGGACAGTGAAGCTCGTTTTTTTTTCTTTTTTTTTTAATTTTTTATCCTTTATTTTTAATTTTTTCTTGATTTAGTCATTTTATAGCCTAAATAAGATTTAAGTTTGAAATTATATCACAAAGAAAAAATTAAAAGAAAAATGATTGAAATATATATCATAAAAAAATACATGGTCATTCCTAAACTCGACACTATTTTATTTTCATCTAAATATTTATATTGTTTATTTTTAATCCTTGAGCTTAAGAAAAAAGAGGAAAACCGGTTAAAAACACTAATAGAGAAAAAAAGTTATTGATTGTCACAATTTTGATAACCAAAGCAGTAAAACTAGGTGTCAAAATATGTCACTAGATAAAAAGAGTTCTATTGTGGTGATTTTTGCATTTTATCTTGTTTGGAAAAGATAATTGAGACTTGATAAATTTTGTGATTTGGGTTGTTTTTATGATTTTAAACCGATTTATTTTCTATTTTAAAGTTAATATAAGTTTATTGAGATTTTTAAATGTTTTA
Source organism: Populus trichocarpa (assembly GCF_000002775.5). NCBI lineage: Eukaryota > Viridiplantae > Streptophyta > Magnoliopsida > Malpighiales > Salicaceae > Populus > Populus trichocarpa. Next base: position 1,773,998 of record NC_037303.2, on the reverse strand, counting down.
AGATGAATAACCGATTGAAAATGATTTTTTATCAAAACTCCAAAACCTAATTTTTTGACAGGTTTCTGGCCACATGAAGTTGTTTGAAATTAGACAATAAGTGACGTATTGCATGCCGAAACACACAACTTATCTCATGTGCTTAATGTTTTTTAAAATAAAAAGGAGCGGACAACCCATATTTAGGCTCAACCCGAACTAAGATAGTCGGTTGGACGCCCGAGCCTGAATTGCTAGATCCGACAACTCTCGGCATAGTTGGTTTTTTTTTCCTTCAAAATTTCCAGTCACCCTCCCTTTTTATGTATTTTTAATTTAAATAGTTTGTTTATTTCAATTTAAATCAATATCCTATAGTACTAACATTAATGCATTCCTCTATTATATTAAAATATAACTTGTAATTTTACCCCCGGATTTGTAAGCTGGTTTACTTATGACGGTGGATTCATAACAAGAATCATCCAATAAAAGAATACGACTTTTTCACTCGAATGTAAAACTGCGAAGCTACATGGTAAAGTAAACCACTTTTAAGCACATAAAGACACTACATCTACCATGTGTTTCATCTTGTACTCCATACTTGGAATTCGAGAAGGAATAAATGCCCTCCCTGCTCATGTTTTTTTCTCGTCAGCATCTATCAATTGGCTCTACAAAACATGCAAATGAGGGTGGTGGTTCCACTGTGATGGGGATTGAAGCTCGTTGAGAAGTGTGCCACTGCAATGCATGATTTTGCCTAGGTTTTGCAGTCAAAGAAAATAAATTAAAAGGACAGCTAAGGCAGTCAATAAGAAAATGCTAGTAGTCATGGCACAACTCACTTGTTGTTTTCTTGCTTGGCGATTGCTTGCCGGATAACCATTTCCATGAAAACACTCCGTTGCCACTTTTGCCTTCCAACTTTTGCAGTCTTGTGGTCCGGCTCTCCCCCTCGGTGCCGTTTGCCTCCAAGGACAGAGTTTGTTTTTATAGTTAAAAAAGATAACAAATATACTAAAAGGAAAGGTAATTTTCATGTAATTATATACACACTTCACTCTTTACTAGAATAATATATTTACTAGAATAATAGAGTCTCTAGTTTTGGTTAAAAAAATCTATTGCCCTTTTAACCAGAGATATTTTAATATTTTCAAACGATATATTAGTTATTATTAATTTATTTAGGATATTTTAGTTATTCAATATTTTAATGAACATTAAAATAACAAAAAAATAAACAGCAAAATAATAATAATAATAATAATAATAATGATAATGATGATGATGATGATTATAGTAGTAGTAATAGAGTGGTGATAATGATAATAATTTTGATAATAATAATAATGATAGTGAAAATTGTGATAATAATAGTAATAATAATAAAAATAATATCAATAATAATAGTAATGATGATAATAATGATGATGATAGTGATGATAATAATAGTAGTAGTAATAGTTTGCTATAATGATTATAGTAGTGGTGCAATAATAATTGTAATAGTAATAATAGTACTAGTAATAATAATAATAATAATAATAAGAGGGAGAAGGAGAAGAATGATGATGATGATAAAAATATTAATAATAGTAGTAGTGATAATAATAATGATAATAATAATAACAAAAGTAATAGTAGTAGTAGTAATAAAAATAGTATAATAATAATATCATTTTGAAAAACGGTTTTAAAAGGTTGGATGACGTTGTATGAGCCACCCAAAAAGTATAGGCGATACTTATACTAATGCTCGTAAATACAATTCAAAATGCAAAAATAAAGTGTGACAACTTTATAACCTTATTTATTTTTCAGTCTGTTTCTTTGTCACCGTACAGAAACTAAGGTATATGAAATAACTAATGCTAATATTATTAACGTATTGGTGTTTTCTTTAAAAAAAAACGTTGTTCCCGTCCACGTTGTTTCTTTCTTAGTTTATATTACAAAGTTTTTTTAAAAAAATTAACATCGTTTGGTTTTTTTCTTGAGAAAATAGGACTAATGTTTTATTTAAAACAATATTGTACCCGACTATGTTTTATTCTTTTCCTAACAATGCTATTTTCTATAATCTTTTTTGTCCATGCTGTTTTCCAAAAAAAAAAACTATATTATAATATTAAAATTTATTGCTATAACATAACTGTCTAAATATTTTAGAAATTTATTAAATACTCTCTTTTCCTTCCTTGATGGATCATAGTACTTTTTATATATGTTATTTCTTGTCTAAGCCCAGGTTTAAAAGGAAATGTAGCATGATAACCCAATATCCTAAAGCTAGGCAAACTGTCAAGCCTAGATTATATGGGCCTGGTTTGTTTTGAGACTCAATATCTTTGTGTTTTGCTATGTGTTGAGCCCATATATATATGAGTTTAGTGAGCTATCATACCCAATGTTTTTGGGTTTAACTATGTGCTAAACCCAAATAGATGTGGCTCTATCAAACTTTCAGACTCAACATCTTTGGGCTTAACCACGTGCTGAACCCAAATACATATGAGTCTGGTTAATATCTAGACCCAATATCCTTTGGTTTAACTATGTGCTAAGCCCAAGTACATGTGAATCTAACAAGTTATCATACCCAATATTTTTAGATTTAGCTATGTGCTAAGCCCAAATACATCTAGGTCTGATGAGGTGCAGGCCTAGCATTGTTGGGTTCGGCTACGCGCTGAGCCCAAATACATAAAGGTTTAGCGAGGAGCTAGATCTAATATTCTTAGGTCCACCTATGCATTAAGCCCAGATACATATAGCTATGACGACTTGTCAAACCCAAAATACTTGGGTCCAGCTTGCACTAAACCCAAGTATATTTAAGTCTTGCAAGCTGCTAGACTTATCATCCTTGAGATTAATATCACTCCAAGTCAAAGTGGATATGAAACTGATGATTGTTATAGGTCCCATGTTGGTTCAAGAGGCCATGTTTATTTATTCTTATAACTTCTAATATAAAATATTAAAAGTTTAGAATAATCATCTCTCTACACGTATAAAAGTATTCTAAGGGCCCACCATATTTCCATCAACATTAATATTGTGTAAGAGATATTTATCACTTGTTAATATTGTGTAAAAGATATTTATCTCTCATTAAAGTTATCAAGAGTAAATGACACTCTAACCATTTCATTTAAACAACATAAAAAGGTTTAAGGACTATTTGTATCCCCTAAACCATCAAAGTAAAGGGTTCACAATTTATTTTCTCTAAATAATTGTACTTTAATTATCAAAATATTTATCATTTAAAAACAAGAATAAACACTCTCATATTAGAATTTAAAGTTCATTATCTTATTTATTGCAATCCCTTATTAAAAGTCACTGATTTTATCATTGGAGGGTCCCTAAACCCAACAAGAAGGACTATTTTGCAGGTGTTAAACCTTCTACCACCAACCCTTAACTTAGTAAACTTCGGAGAAGGATATATTGACATGAACATGTGATTACCCATTGTCCAAACACTCTAAAACCTCATTCCCAAGCATATTAGATTTTACAATATCATCAATAAGAAAATTGCAGAGGATTCATGTAAATGTAAGATTTTGAGAAGTTTAGAGATGACAAAGCTTCCTCTTCCAAAGGGTCAAATCATAAAATGGAAGGAAAAATAGCAAGTTAGGAAGCAAAGGATTAGCGAAGTCAATCAAAATTTTCTTTAACCAATGAGTTGATTTTTTGAGTTATTCTAAAAAAGTTCCATTTATTTTGAAATGTATAGCATAGTTGTTAAACTGATATAATAAGATGAACTGACTTGGAAAACCTGCAATTTAAAACCCGACTAAAATCATGTTTAAGTTGTATTAAATTTGTAAAACTTGATTGATTCGATTGAGTTTTTAGTAATATGGTTGAGTAGATCATGTCAACATCAATAATTAAAAAATTAAAAATAAAATAATATTATTTTAATAAAAATGAGTTATTCAAGTTGATTTGATGATCTAACTATTCCATACCCTTTTTCAATTGACTTTAAGTTTGAATTCGACAATTAAAATAAATAGATCCTATAAATTGTTTTGTTTCCCCATCATTATACTATATTGAGCTGTTAAAAGTTTAGCAAATTGTGCTACTTTTAAAATTTACACCATCAAAGAGAAGTCCTTTTTAAATGAATTGATCCATACAAACTAAAAAAAAAAATCAAATATATAATTATTTAAAAGCTATATTATTCATTCATATGCTTTATTTTGGTCTCTTCCTTATACTTTTTCTTTGTTTTCTTCTTATATTTCCTTTTGATAACTTCATCAAATTTATTAAATTGAAAAGAAATTAGATATATCATCGTGGACTGTATCCTTAAAAACTAAGAATATATTTTTATTATGCTTTCTTGTATTAGTATATTTTATTTCAATCTATAATATTTTATCATAAAAACACATGAATATCTATATTAATGATAGAAAAGTTGCTTTTTTTTTAATTTTCACCCTCGAGAAAAGATTCGATCTATTAATGATATAATATATATTATTTTTTAATACACCTTTTAAGTAAAAGTCATTTGGGTTATAAATTTATACATGTTCATATATCTTTTGCTATTAATTAATTTTAATTAAAAGAGAAAATAATGATAGTGAGATTCAAACATGTAATCATTTTGTTATCAAGACTTTGATATTATATCAAAGAACCAACTTAACCAAAAAGTTTAAATTGTTATGTAAGACTTCATAATATAATTTATGTTATTTTCTAATACCACTAATTATATTTACCATTCCTTTACTTTCATTACCAAAATAATTTTAATTACGACACTTTATTTTCTTTCTTTGAGTAAAGGGGGGGGGTTGTGGAAGTGCGTGTTTGATAATATGATGCAAAATATTTTTTAAAAATATTTTTTAATTGAAAATATATTAAAATAATATTTTTATATTTTTTAAAATTTTCTTATATATGAACAAATTAAAATCATAAAAACAATCTAAAAGAGCAATTTGAAAATCATAATCAACCACAAAAACAACCACTCTATGAAGATTTTGTTCAAATTTTAAATTATATGTAAATTTCAATGGCAGCACCTAAAATGGTATGCCCTCCATCAATTCTGGCTAATCTTCACAAAGTATATAACTGTCCTATAATTTTGATTTTTTAGCGTAGAGATTTTGTGAGTCCATTAGAAGCCCAAAAAAGCGGTGGCATAATAAATTCTAGCTCAATGGGTTCAACCCAACTCAAGTTTTAGACGGGCCTTTCAAATGAAACTTTCATGGACTTTTCCATAAAACCGGAAGAAACCTCCATTCACTTTACCATAATGGCTTGAAGAGGACATCATTGGTAATCATGTTTTTAAAATTGACTTGGTGATTAACCCGGATTAATTGTATTTTTTAATAAAAAATTAAAAGAATAAACTATGTCAATTTTTTAGAATTTTTTTTATTTTTTGAATACTAATTAATCTTAGTTTTAGATTGATATTATCATGATATAATCATAAATTAACCTGTTAAACCGATCTAAATTTAAAAAAAAATTTGCTACTTTATCGTTTTCACTACTATAATTGTCAAATAGTTCATCTAGAAAAATGCTTGAAGTTAATTCAGTCAATTATTCTTATTAAAACAATATTATTTTGTTTTTTTTCTTAATTTTTTTTTTTTATGTTGATACAGTGTAGAGTTGGCATAGGTTTGATCTAGTTAGCTACGTTTCACTTCATCAATTTCTTTTCTAATTTTATTAAAAAATCCAATTAGAATTAGATTTTCAATCATATACTTCCGACATATCTTATTAGACTGAGTGAACTTGTTAGATCGAGTTTAACAGGCCATCCTCAATCATCATGTTTAATTACCACCACTATTTTACTGATATTGTTACACCATCACTGTCACAACAACAACTGGTCCACCACTACCATAACTGTCACATCCATCGTCATCCCACCACTTTAAGATCACAGTCACCGTCGCTACCATCTCGTCACATAATCCTCCGACCAAACAATGCATCATTTATGGGCTGCCCGGATACCCATTCCACAGAGGACATGAGCCCACCATTTAATTCCTATTTAATGCTTTACTGTCTCGTGATTGGGATGACAATAATTATATCGGGTTTTTCATTATTCATACATGAACGTGATCTTAAATTTTTTACCCGAACCAGATCAGGTGTCGGATATCCATCGGGTATTAGGCATTGCAAAACCCAGAAGAATATATTTCCAAAACCAAACCAAATGCATCAGAAGGTTTAGCCCAAACACAACTATAGATTTGAAGTAAAAAAGGCCTTCACAGCATCACAGTCACTGTGAGTGAAGTCTCAGCTCTTTGGAGAGAAAAATCTCTAGAGTGTTGTTGTTTGCTGAGATGACAGATTTAGTTGGGGCTAATGCCTGCTAGTGTTGCTGTCAACGTCTGCTGCTGGCCGGGGAAGTGCAGATTGGAGAAGAGAGTGAGAGGAAGAGAGCAGAGTGGAGGCGGCTCGAGTGGATAGGGAATAATTTTTTAAAATGTAATTTTTTCGAACTTTAAGGGTTTTTTATGCAGCGCAAGTTGGGTTCGGGTAAGATTTCGGGTCAAGCAAGGAAATATCTATATCCTACCCGAATATGATTTTTTTACTTCGAGTATTATCTAAACCCGAATGGGTAAAAAGAATTCCTATCCATTTGGGTTGTATGATATTGAGTTTGGTTAAATTATTATCTCTTTTGATCTCGCCACTAACATATATATTGTTGGGCAATAACAAATAATAAATATATTAAAAAGCATAGGAAATTTATTGTAATTTCCCTTATATTTTTCTATTCATCAGTGTAGAGTGGTGATCATTTTGTTCTTCCCATTAAAAAATGAATGTTTTTGGATTAAGATTATTTTGATATTTTTACGGGGTTTATTAGTTATTACTGATTTATTTGAAGGTATTTTTGTTCTTTTTAATATTTTCATAAATAATAAAATAACCAAAATATCACGAGGAGCAAACAAAATTAAGTGGTGTCAGGTAAGGGCATTTAGGTATTCTTCTCTTTTTATATAATATGTAACCTTGGATGCAAAACATTTAATTCATTAGTTTTAGAAGTATTTTGGTATTTCAGCACTATTTTTTTTGGTTAATTGTGAGTTTGATTGAGGATAGTTATGTAATTTACTATTAATAATAATAATTTTTTATTTAAAAAAGCTACTAACGTGTGTTGGAATTCTTGCACGCTTTGGCATTACATATGATAATTTCTAGTTGTAAAAAATGGTAATTCATTGTCTCAGATTATTCATTGTCAACTCCGCATGTTCTCCAAATCTAGCCGATGTATCTCTAATGATTATTTTTTTTTCTTCCTTTATTTTTTTCTCTTATCCCTGTAAATACATTATGGTCCTTATTTTTTTGTTATTTGAAATTCAAACATTTGAGTTTTGATTGTTATTTTTTAGTCATTTTCTTTTTTGTTGAAGTTTTGTTTGTTTTTAATCTAACAATTGATTCTTAATTTGTATATATAAAATGTTTCAATTCATTCATTTTACTTTTAATTTCTTAATCCTTTAAATCAAAGTTCTTATAGCTCTTTTATCAAAGTTCTTATAGCTTGCAATTTGATTCTTTAAATCAAGTTTATGGTTTTTATTTTTTCAACAACAACAATAACAATAATGATAGTAATATTGATGATGATGATATTACTTATTAATAATAATAGTTATAGAGATCTTGATTCTTATTTTTTGAATTGTATTTTTTTTTTAAAATCCTTATGAGCCATTTTTTTTTTAATTTTATCTTTTAATATTTATTTTTTTTGAATTGGATTTCATGATTTTTTACATTAGGTGCTTTAAATTTAATGACTTGAGTCACAAGTTTAAAAAAAATTAATGCATTTTATTTAAATAGCTTTATAATTTAAATCGCGAATTTTGACAGGATGTGAAACTGTGTTGACTTAGCTCTAATTATCATTTTTACATATTTATCATTAACTGTTTTTTAAATATTTTTACTCATTTTTAATACTTGAACATTGTTTTTTATTTAAAAAATTATATAACCTCACAGAAATCACGGGTAAAGAGGCTAATCTATTCTAGAATTGATTTATTCAATTTCTTGGAACAAAAATTTCAAATGAAGAATCAACAGAAATCTTTGTTCCCTTTGAGTCTTTGACTGTCTTGTTACTTGGCTCTTACCTAATTAAGTCTGGACAGATGCAAGCTTCTTTGAGCTTGCACGACACTCCAATTTGATTTAATCTTACAGAGAGAACTGTATTTCAATTGTTGTTTTGTATTATATTAATTTTGTTTGGTGTGTTGACGAGGTTCAAGAAAAACCTCAAACGATCAAAGCCTTTTTAAAGTTGACAATAAGCGGAGATGTTGGAAATGAATTATCATGCTTCGAGTAAAACAAAAACTATGTAAATCTAAAAACTTAGATTGTTATGTTATATTTTAAGATATTATTTTTTAATAGATCTCCTTCAATAAAATGTATGCATATCCATCATTATATTATATTTAATTTTTATTGAATAAAATAAGATGATAAAATATAAATTTATAATCATTTAATCAACAAAAATATAAAATTATATTAAAAAATAATAAAAATCAAATATATAATTTACATTATTTTTTAATACTTTATAACAGTTGAAAAACATGAATATTTGCAAAAAAAAAAAAAAAACAGTTTTTTTTTATGCGTCTCTTATTCTAACATAAATTTACTAAGTTTTACAAGAAATAAAATTTTAGAGGCTGGTGGTAAAAAAATATGTTGAATATGAAGATAAAAATGATGGAAAGTATGAAATTATAATATTTAAGGCTTATTTGAGAATATATTATTTAAATATAAGGGATTCAAAGATGATAATATATAAATAATGTAAAACAATAAAAAAAATTAAAAATCAAAGTCAAACCATTTTCCTATTTTACTTAAAAAAAAGTGGGAATGAAACCAAGTCAAATTGAAAGCACAAGAACTCATAGATTACATGTAATTAGTGTGTTAATTTGGCGATCAATATTGGGATACGTAATTACCCCAATATTATAAAAAAGAAAAGAAAAGAAAACAAAAAAAAAAAAAATTGAGTTTGGACAAAGTTTTGCATGGTCGAAGACTTGAAGGGTTTGAATTGAAGTTTAGCATGAATTTGGGATTTTTTTTAATTAATGTGAATGTTTGGGTTAGCTTGCATGTATATCGACTAATCCTATGGGTCCTGAAGTTAACGACCATGTAAGCCTTCAGTGACCTTGAAATTTGTGAGACTTGAACTAGTGATCTTTAGAGAACAAATTTAAAATCTGACCGGTTGAGTTACACCTCTAAAGATTACGAATTTGAGATTTCTTAACGTAACAAGTAAAAGTATATATATCAAATTTTTTTGAAAATAAGAGACATTAGAGTTTTTTTGTGGTATGGCTAGGAAAGGTTAATTTAATTTTTTTTAAAGCATCAAACTATGTTATCTTGACACCTTTTATTTAAAAAGAAGTTAATAAATTTTTGGTTGATTAGAATTAAATTGATTAGATATCGAGTTAATCCAAATTAATTTTTTTTAAAACTAAACTTGTTCAGTACTAAATCAAGCTATTGAGGTTTTATAACCATGTTTAAGATAAAAGAAAAATAATACATATATATGAGTTACTTCTATATATATATATATATATATATTTTCTCTTAACTCTCTAAAGAATTACAAACAAGAAAACATAAAATTAACTGAAAGAAATCAAGTTGATTCATTGAAATAAATTGAATAAAAATCAACTATATCATTTGTTTCACAACCACTTATTTTTTCTCAGTGGTTTCACCAAAACAAGAAAAAAAAATCAAGTATGAAATTAAAGTTTAGTACCATCTCCATCCTTCTTTTATTTCAACTATCCTCGCATTCCTTGAGAAACCCTACTCGTATAATTTAACTCCCTAAGATATTCATGAGCTTGAATCTTGTTTTTGGGTCTCATTATTAGTGACTGAAGCTGCAGCAAAGTTTACGATGGCATCAGGAAAAGCAGGTGGTGCATGAGCAACAATATTGCCAGCAAAATTCATTTCACCCAAGGGGCAATGGCCACTACCATGGCCAGGAATATGAGTGCATTGAGATCCACCCTTTTGAAGAGATTGAATATTCCCAAGATTTTGCTTTAACCATTGCTCTCCTTCTAATGGCCTACCTGCCAATATTTGTTGAAAGCATGGTCCAAAAACAGCGGCAACAAAGATTATCATCGTTAAGCACTGGTTTTTTCTTTGAGAACCCATTTGAAAGAGAAACCTGAGGAATACTGGGATCTTAATTAGGCAACAATATCCGGTATCTGCAAAGAGCTAGCTGGCTGGCAAAATGGATGGTGGTGGTGGTGGTGGTCTTGGAGACTAAGAAGGTTAGCTATATTGTGGTACATGGAAGATGGGATCTATACTTATATACATGCAAGGACGCATGAAATACGTTTTAAGGAATGATTTCTTGATTTTGGTGTGTGGCAAGACTTGTGGCCGCGGTTTGAAGTTTGAACGGAGAGAGTCTAAATTATAGACAAAGACCTTGAAAAGCAAACAAGAACTTACTTCTATACATTAATTTTTAATCAAAGTTGAAGGAGTCCTCCCATTCCTGGATGTGATGTTGGGATCCAAAATTCTTCGTCTCAACCCACTAAAGGAGCCTGCTATTTTTTGGGCTAGGTTTTGGAAACATTCTGGGTGGTGGTCTAATGCTGTTTTGGGTCCAAACTCATGTTTAAACGGTGCACTCATTCTAGGTTGTCAACTGGATTTTATTTTGTCAATCTTTTTTTTTTTTTACTTGAAAATTTAATCTGGATTAGATTTGAAGTTGTAATTTCTTAGTCAATAATCAGATTTAACAATATTGTATCGTCATCATGGGCAATCTATTTCTAGAACTGATTTATTCAATTTCCTGGACCAAAAATTTCAAATGAAGAATCAACAGAAAACTATGTTCAAAGTTTGATTGTCGTGTTATCTGACTCCAATTTGATTTATCTTATAGAGAGAATTGTATTTCGATTCTTGTTTTGTGTTATATTAATTTTGTTTGGAGTGTTGACGAGGTTCAAGAAAAACCTCAAACGATCAAAGTCTTTTTAAAGTTGACAACAAGCTGAGACAATGGAAATGAATTATCATGCTTCGTGTAAAAAAAAAAAAAAACCTATCTTAATCCTTGAGAATATTAAATGTAATTTATATTATTTTATAATATATTTTTTCAAATGAAATTTACTCATGTCCATCAGTAGTTTATACTTAATTTTAAAAGAATAAAATAGTACGGTAAATTTCAAACTTATAACCATTTAATCAATTACTATTAAAAAATTGATAAATATAAACAAAAATACTGACATAATATTTTTATCGGTAAATTACAGAGAATTTTACCGAAAAAATTCTTTCAGTATATGCAGAGGGAATTACAATAAAAAACAAAATTGAAATAAAGCCAAAAAATAATTATGATAAAAAAAATAATTAAAATAAAGCCAAAAAATAATTATGGTTGCAGACCCGTTCACCTCTACAAATTGCGTGTTTAGGTCTGCAGACATTCGTGCCTAGGTTTGCAAACTTGCTCGCCCTTGCCTGACCCAAGTTTCTTGAAGAGTAAAAATTATTATTATTATTAATCAATTTCTTAAAAAATATTATTACTATTGAAAAAAAATCATAGATTTGATTTTAAGAGTAAAATTAAAAAATATTATCATTGTTATTATTATTATGATTATTATTAATAAATTTTAAAAAAATATTATTACTATTGAAAAAAATCATAAATTTGATTTGAAGGTTAAAATTAAAAATTATTATTATTATTAAATTTGAAATAAAATATTATTACTATTGAAAAAAAATCATAAATTTGATTTGAAGGGATTAAAAACTATAGGAGCTTGGGTCAGACAAATTTATTTTATTATTATTATTATTATCATCATCATCATCATTAATAAATTTGAAAAAAATATTATTATTATAGAAGAAAAACTATAAATTTTATTTGAAGAGATTAAAAACTATATAAACTTTGGCTAGTCTTGAATCCGGTGTCCAGAAACAAGGCTTTAATTTGGTCTTGGCCTGACGTTTAAAAAGGACCCAAAGCTCTTTGATTTGACATTGCTTCTAAACCCATTTAAACTTGGGTCAGATAAGTTTAATATTATTATTAATATTAAAAATATTATTGTTTTTATTATAATTAATATTATTAATCCAATAATTAGTAAATTTTAAAAAAATATTATTCATATTAAAAAACAACTATAGATTTGATTTGAAGGGTAAAATTAAAAATTATTATTATTATTATTATTATCATTAATAAATTTGAAATAAAATATTATTACTATTAAAGAAAAACCATAAATTTTATTTGAAGAGATTAAAAACTATATAAACTTTGGCCAGACCTAAGTCTCTTAGGTTGAGTAGCCCCACCTGGCCCAAGGCTCTTGAGTTCGGCATCATGACCCAAGATTTATTGGTGCGCGTCCGGACCCAAGGCTCTTGGGTCCGGCACCCGGAAACAAGACTTTTGGTCTTGGGCCTAGCGTTTAAGAGGGATCCAAAGTTCTTAGGTCTGACATTACATCCAAACCCATTTAAACTTGGGTCAAACAAGTTTAATATTATTATTAATATTAAAAATATTACTATTTGTATTAAAAATATTATTGTTTTTATTATAATTAATATTATCAATCCAATAATTAATAAATTTGAAATGAATATTATTCATGTTAAAAAACAACCATAGATTTGATTTGAAGGGTAAAATTAAAAATTATTATTGTTATTGTTGTTGTTGTTGTTCTTATTATTAAATTTGAAATAAAATATTATTATGATTGAAGAAAAACCATAAATGTGATTTAAAGGGATTAAAAATTATAAGAGCTTGGGTCAGATATTATTATTATTATTATCATTATTAAATTTGAAAAAAAAATATTATTACTATCGAAGAAAAACCATAAATTTTATTTAAAGAGATTAAAAATGATAAAAAATTGGGTCAGACTCGAGTCTTGGGTATGCGTCCGGATCTAAGGCTCTTGGGTTCAACATTTCTACTAGATCCAAAGCTCTTAGATTTGGTGTTTAAGAGGGATCTAAAGCTTTTAAGTCTAGTGTTGCAACCAAATCCACTTAAACTTGAGTTAACCAAATTTAATGTTGTTATTAATATTAAAAATACTATTATTTGTATTATAAATATTACTATTGGTATTATAATTAATATTATAAATATTACTCTTAGATCTGATGTTGCAGCTAGACCCAAGACTCTTGGGTCTAGCGTTGCATCTAGCGTTGTAGCCAGATTCAAATCCAGGGCTCTTGGGTCTGTCGGTGCAGCCAGATTCAAATCTAAGGCTCTTGGGTCTGGCCTTACAAATAGACCTAGACCCAAGGCTCTTGGGGTGTTCCAGCCAGATTCATTGTTCTTGTGGTGTTCCAGTCAGACCCAACACTCTTGAGTCTCGTTTTGTAGACAAATCCAATACTTTTGGGTTTAGCGTTGTAATCAAATTCAAATATCTTGAGTCTAATTTTGTAGATAGACCCAAAGCTCTTGGGTAATATTTTTTTTTTATATTTTTTTAATAAAAGTTGGCCTGCGACGTAACGCAAACAACCTAACTAGTCTATTTCTAGAATTGATTTATTCAATTTCCTGGACCAAAAATTTCAAATGAAGAATCAAGAAAACTTTGTTCCCTTTGATTGTCGTGTTATTGACTCCTACCTAATTAAGTCTGGACAGATGCAAGCCTCTTTGAGCTTGCAAGACTCCTCCAATTTGATTTATCTTATAGAGAGAACAGTATTTTGGATTCTTGTTTTGTATTATATTAATTTTGTTTGGAGTGCTGACGAGGTTCAAGAAAAACCTCCAAATATCAAAGTCTTTTTAAAATTGACAATAAGATGAGACAATGGAAATGAATTATCATGCTTTGTGTAAAACAAATATATCTTAATCCTTGAGAATATTATATATAATTTATATTATTTTTTAAAATATTTTTTCAAATAAAATTTAATCAGGTCGATCACAATTTTATGCTTGATTTTTATAATAAAATAGAACGGTAAATTTCAAACTTATAACTATTTATTTAATCATCAAGATTCTAAAACTCTATTAAAAATCAATAAAATTTAAATATATAATTTATGTTATTTTTTAACACTTTTAATCATTGAAAATGAAGAATATTTGCAAAATAAGTTTTTTTTTTATGGTCTCCTAATAAGTTGTACTATAAAAGTTAAGAGGTTGTTTGTAAAAAGATGATGAATATAAATATAAACATAATGAAAAGTATGAAATTATAATATTTAAGGCTTATTTAAGAATATCTTATTCAAATATAAAAGTTTCAAAAATGATATTAAATAAATAATGTCAAACAATTAAAAAATAAAAAAATCAAAGGCAAATCATTTTCCTATTCTACTTAAAAGAAATTAAGTGAGAATAACACCAAGTCAAATTGACCACGTACAAGAACTCATAGATTATAAAACCAAGTCAAATTGACACATACAAGAACTCATAGATTACGTGTAATTCGTGTGTTAATTTGGCAATCAATATTTGGTTACGTAACCCCAATATTATAAAAAAGAAAAGAAAAGAAAAGAAGAGAAAACAAAAAAAAAATACTTGGACAAAGTTTTGCATGGTCAAAGACTTAAAGGCTTTGACTTGATTAAGAATGAATTTGGAATATCTTGACGTAACTGGTATGTGTATATATATATATTTTAACATTCGAATATTAATCAAGTTAATTTTTTCTTTAACCGGGACTTGTTTAGCTCCGAGTCAAGTTAGCGAGGTTTTATAACCATGTCTAAGATATATAAAAAGGTTACTTCTTAGTATTATAAATTATAAAATATAAATAAAGTTAAAAGGTGTTGGGAACAATGTTTCTCACACTTATGTTATTGATATTGTGGATTACAATAATAATTCATGATGTTTTTTTTATTTTTTTTTCTTTTGTTATTGATTTTTTAATTTAATTCTTATATAATATGTTTATGGGGTTTTAGAGTTGATAATTTATTTTAATTTGTTTTTTATATAGTTATTGCAATATCAAGAAATATCTTAGTATCGGGTTGGTATCAAAAAATTATTCTAGTATTGCGGTATGATCTATTTTTTAAAAAGTTTAGTTAAATAAAAAATATTTTTTTAAAAAACTAAGTTAATAAACTTTGTGGAGTCAATGATCCAATTTGCGAGTTTGGCGAAGTAATTCTAGTTGCCCCGGTTTGTGGTTTTGTTGGGTATTTGTTTTCTAATTAAATTTGATTATGTGATTATCTATTTTTCTTTTTATCATATAGTTAAATAATAGTCTTGGAAAAAACACATGTTATTAAATTTTAGAAAGTACATGGACATGTTGGCGGTATGATGACTTTAACTTTTTTTTTTCATATAATTTTTTTTCTATTTCATCTTTTGATATGGAACTGATTGAGAATTAAGTTTCATAATTTGTTTCATTTTGCTTTCTATGAAGTTATTATAGTTTTTTTTAAAAGTCTCAATATTAGTTTGACGCTTGATTTTATGATCATCTACTTTTGTTATCATACAGTTAAATAAAAAATAGGTTAGAAAAAAATAAGTTATTAATCCTAAAGGAGTCCATTACCTGGTTTGCGAGTTTGACATGTTGACTCGGGTTACCCAATTCACATGTTTAGTGGATTTACCCAGTAAACCTGATATGTTTTTTTTTTAGTTTCTGGTCCTTTAATTTTTTTTATTTTGCACTCTTATTCAATATTGGATTGGTTGAGAAATGAAATTCATGGTTTATTTATTTTTTATTTTTTATAGAGTTATCACAATTTTAAATAAATGTCTATTTTTAGGATTGATGCTTAATTTTTTTAGGGTTATCATAAAATTAATCAAGAATAATTTATAAAAACAACAAAGTTATTAAATCTAGTGAAGTTCATAAGTCAGGTCGCATGGTGTATAAGGTCGATCTAATCTGACATCGCCTCAATATAAAAACAAATTGTTGTCTTAATTTTTTTTTAAAGTTATGTCATATTTTTACCGGTCATCTAAGTTATTTTTGAACCCATTAAATTGAATAATTCACTTTGGATAAGCTTCCATGCGGTTTAATTCAAAACTCGAGTTAGGAAAAAGGCTGAGTTGGCAAGGTTCAAGAATATCGAATTGCTTGATTGGAATTAATGATGTTGCCAAAAAAATATCTAAACTCTTCACATTTTTTTTTTAAGTTTAGAAAAAGAATAATTCGATCCGTAGCGGAGCGCGAGGAATATACTAGTATATAATATTTCTTCATCTTTTTTTTTCCTTGTATATCTCTTTAAAGAATTACAAACAAGAAAACATAAAATTAACTGAAAAAAAATCAAGTTGATTCATTGAAATAAATTCAATAAAAATCAACTATATCATTTGTTTCACAACCATACTTTTATTTATTTTTTCCTAGTGGTTTCACCAAAACAAGAAAAAAAAAATTCAAGTATGGAATTAAATTCAAGGAAACAGGCATTACCAGTAATGCTGCCCTGGCCAGGGACATTAGTGACCAGTTCCTTCACACTCAAATGTTTGCACAACACCGTTGTAAAATTCATCATGTTCAATCACCAAATAGTTAAAAAACCTGCAAAGCAAAAATAATCACATTAAAACCCACAAACCACACTTATTAAGAAAATCCAAATTCACCTCAAATCAGCCTATATACTGATTTTACGAAAGAAATTATCATAAGAAAAATTGGTCTCATTTCACAAGTTCGATTACCAAACTTTGCTTTTACTGTAATGACACCTAACCTAGTAATAATAATCTACTGCAATTTGCTCCAAGAAGAGTTCAAACATTCTGACAGCCTAACCAATTATATAGACCGACCTCCGGCTATGAGAATATTCATGAAATTGGTAAAAGCTAAACAAATAGTTGAAATATTCTTCTAATTTGGAGTTTCAATCTATAATCAGTGTTGTCTTTAGGGTTTTTGCTTTCCAGCTAGCAAGCTAAAGCTAAGCTTAACATACATGAGGACAAAGTGATAGATTGATAGTATTCTTACACGATTTCATCATTATCTTCCATACTTCCACAAACAAATGCACTGACAAGAAGAAAGAAAAAAGAACAAAAATCAAAACTTGAAAAGAACCCATCATTTTTTCAAGTATTTTAAAAACTAGTCTTAGCACCCACACAGTAGAGGGGAAGAAACAAGACATTCTTAGGAAGATAGTTTCAGCATGAAGCTTGCTTGGCATGAACTACGGTTGAAATAAAAGATGCCACGTTGTACGCAAGGATCTGAAGACCGCCTACTCATCTTTGCAGGAGCAGATCATTAAGTTGGAAAGGAAGCCCAACCGCTTTCTAGTATGAGTCTCTACTCTTTGCCATTCAGATGGTGTAACTAGCAGCTTATTTTATGGTCTGCTGGTTCTTCTCGATATGGCTAGAAGCTCTTTCCTATCTATTATGTGGGACTGCCTTCCTTGATTCAACCGATCTTATTGAACAACCTATTCAACAACTTATTATTGTACACAAATCGGTTATTGTTTGAGTTTTGCCTATGCAGAGACAAGACTCGGTGAGTTGTGGAGGGAGAGCACGCTTGAAGAACCCTTGAGATTTGAGAAAGGGGAAAGGGGAGAGTGACGGTGTGACTGGGAGGGGAGACAATTAATTATTTTTTTCACTCTTTGTCAAACTCGTTAACTCGGCCCATTTTTACCAAGTTGACCGAGTTTGATTGAGTTTGACCGTTTTCGAGTTTTTAACCCAATTTTACACGTTATATATATGTTGACTCGTAAAATCATACGATTTTACGAGTCAACTCGCGATTTTAACAACATTGATTTTACTATTATTGTTCCACCACCACCTACACAACAAATACTGAAACACAACCACCATCATCCCACCATGTTGATATCACAATCATAATCACTACCATCTCATCTCATAGTCTTCTGACCAAACAAAGCTTCATTTATGGGTTGCCTGGATAGCCAATTCACGTCGGAGATGAGCCCACCATTTAATTCCATTATAATTCTTACTATCTCATGATCTCGTCACATGCATATATTTTGTTGGGCTCGTATCGTCATCATAGGACAATTATACAATATAATAAAAGGCTTCAGTGTCCCTCCCACAATTTGCCTAAACACAGATTATTATGAATTGAAACAGTATAATAACATAGTTGTTCTTACCACAAAAATCTGCTAAGCATGCAGTGAGGGGTGGGGTTGTCTTTTTCATGAGATGCATTTGGTATTGAAAACATGTTTGAGGACTAAATGTTTAGTTTGGATTTTACTGGGGCATGATATGGTTGCCTGACACTTGGCGGTGGGGTTAGGCATGGTTGTCATGCCGTGGATGCTAGGGCCAGTCCCGCTCGCCTGGATCTGCAGACCCACTCTCCTCTGCAAACTGCACGTTTGGGTCTGCAAACCTGCACACTTGGGTGTGCATACCCACTCGCCTCTGCAGACATGCGTTTGGGTCTGCAGACCCGCTCGCCCCTACTTGACCCAAGTCATTTGAAGGTAAAATCAAATAATAATAATAATAATAATAATAATAATAATAATAATAATAATAATAATAATAATATACTATACTATACTAAAAGGGCTCAGTGCCACTCCCACTGTTTATCTAAACAAAGATTAATGTGTATTGAAGCAGTGTAATGACATAGTTGTCCTTACTACAGAAACTTACTAAGTATGCAGTGGGGGGGGGGTGGATTTTTCTTTTTCATAAGATGTATTTGGCATTGAAAGAATAATTGGGGACAAAATGGTCAATTCAAATTTTGCTGGGCATGATAAGGCAGCAGGTCCTAGGTGCCGGGGCATGGCATGAAAACCAGACATGGTGCTGGGGTCGAGTATGGCTGCCATGCACTAGGGGCTGGGGCCAAACCCGTGTGCTTGGCTGCAGACCTGTTAGCCTCTGCAAATCATGCGTCTGGGTCTGCAGACCTGCTTGCCCCGGCCTGACCCAAGTCTCTTGAAGGGTAAAAATAAAAATAAAAATAAAAATAAAAATAATTATTATTATATTTATTAATATTATTAATATAATTATCAATCAATTTCTTAAAAAATATTATTACCATTGAAAAAAAACCATAGATTTGATTTTACGTGTAAAATTAAAAATTATTGTTGTTGTTGTTGTTGTTGTTGTTGTTGTTGTTGTTATTAATAATTTTTTTAAAAAATATTATTGCTATTGAAGAAAAACTATAAATTTGATTTGAAGGGTAAAATTATTATTATTATTATTATTATTAAATTTGAAATAAAATATTATTACTATTGAAGAAAATCATAAATTTGATTTGAAGGGATTAAAAACTATAAGAGCTTGGGTTAAACAAGTTAATTATCATTGTTGTTGTTGTTGTTACTATTATCATAAATAAATTTGAAAAAAAAATATTAATACTATAAAAAAAACTATAAATTTTATTTGAAGAAATTAAAAATTATAAAAACTTGGGTCAGACCCAAGTCTCTTGGGTTGAGCAGCCCCACCTAGTTCAAGGCTCTTGGGTCCGACGTTAGGACCCAAGGCTCATGGGTGCGTGTCTGGACCCAAGGCTCTTGAGTCTGGTGTTGCGTCTAGCGTCCGGACACAAGGCTCTTGGGTGCGCATCTGGACCTAAGGCTCCTGAATTCAATGGTTTTGCTAGACCCAAGGCTCTTGGTTTTGGACCTGGCATTTAAGAGGAACCCAAAGCTTTTAAGCCCGACGTCGTATCTAGACCCATTTAAACTTGAGTTATGTAAGTTTAATATTATTATTAATATTAAAAATATTATTATTTGTATTAAAAATATTATTGTTTTTATTACAATTAATATAATTAATATAATAATTAATAAATTTGAAGAAAATATTATTCATATTGAAAAAAAATTGATTTGAAAGGTATAATAATAATTACTACTACTACTACTACTACTACCACCACCACCACCATCACCACTGCTACTACTATTAAAAAAAACTATAAATTTGATTTGAAGGGTAAAATTAAAAATTATTATTATTATTATTATTATTATTATTATTGTTATTGTTGTTGTTGTTGTTATTATTATTAATATATTTGAAATGAAATATTATTACGATCGATGAAAAACCATAAAGTTAATTTAAAGGGATTAAAAATTATAAGAGCTTGGGTCAAACAAGTTTAATAATATTATTATTTATTGTTATTATTATCATTAATAAATTTTTTAAAAAATATTATTACTATAAAAGAAAAGCCATAAATTTTATTTGAAGCGATTAAACACTATAAAAACTTGGGTGAGACCTAAGTCTTTTAGGTCGTGCAACCTTACTTAGCCTATGGCTTTTGGGTCCGGAATCCAGACCCAAGGTTCTTGGGTTCGGCGTCCGGGCCCAAGGCTCCTGGGTGCGTGTATCTACACCTAAAGCTCTTGGGTCTAGCGTTAAGACCCAAGGCTCTTGGGTATGACATTGCTGCCCGATCCAAGACTCTTAGGTCTGGCATTTAAAAGGGTTCCAAAGCTTTTGGACCTGACGTTGTAGCCAAATCCACTTAAACTTGAGTCAGACAAGTTTAATATTATTATTAATATTGAAAATACTATTATTTGTATTATAAATATTACTATTGATATTATAATTAATATTATAATTATTACTCTTGAGCCTGGCGTTGCAGCCAGACCCAAGACTATTGGGTTTGTCGGTGCAGTCAGACCCAAATTCAATACTCTTGGGTCTGGCCTTGCAACAAATCTAGACCCAAGGCTCTTAGGGTGTTGCAGCTCGACTCATTGCTCTTGGAACTCGCTTTGTAGACAGACCTAATACTTTTGGGTCTGGCATTGCAGCCAAATCCAAAACTCTTAAGTCTAGTTTTGTATATAGACCCAATGTTTTTGGATTTTAGATTTTTTTTTATAAAAAAATTAGCCTGCAATGTAGCGCGGACAATCTAAGTAGCATATTTCTAGAATTGATTTATTCAATTTCATGGACCAAAAGTTTCAAATGAAGAATCAACAGAAAACTTTGTTCCCTTTGATTTCCGTGTTATCTGACTCCTACCTAATTCAGTCTAGACAGATGCAAGCTTCTTTGAGCTTGCAAGACGCTCCAATTTGTTTATATTATAGAGAGAACAGTATTTTGGATTCTTGTTTTGTATTATATTAATTTTGTTTGGAGGGGTTGGCGAGGTTAAAGAAAAACCTCAAAATATCAAAGTCGTTTTAAAGTTGACAATAAACTGAGACAACGTAAATGAATTATCATGCTTCGTGTAAAAAATACTATCTTAATCTGTAGAAGATTAGATATAATTTATATTATTTTTAATATATTTTTTCAAATAAAATTTACTCTCCTCAATCATTATTTTATATTTAATTTTTATCAAATAAAATAATAATAAGTTTTCTACTTATAAGCATTTAATTAACAAACTTCTCAAACTATATTAAAAAACCAATAAAATTTAAATATATAATTTATATTATTTTTTAATTTAAAAATCATAAATATTTTCAAAATAAGGTTTTTTTTTATGCGTCTTTTAATAAGTTGTACAATAAAAGTTTAGAGATTGTTTGTAAAAAGATGATGAATATGAAGATAAAAATAATGGAAAGTATGAAATTATAATATTTAAGGCTTATTTAAGAATATAAAAGTTTCAAAGATGATATTAAATAAATAATGTAGAACAATTAAAAAATAAAAAAATCAAAGGCAAACCATTTTCCTATTCTACTAAAAAAATTAAATTAAGTGAGAATAAAACCAAGTCAAATTGACCACATACACCACGTTCAAGAACTCATAGATTACGTGTTATTCGTGTGTTAATTTGGCAATCAATATTATAAAAAAGAAAAGAAAAAGAAAACTAAAACAAAAAAAAAATTATTTGAGCTTGGACAAAGTTTTGTATGGTCAAAGACTTAAAGTCTTTGACTTGATTAATAATGAATTTAGAATATCTTGACGTAACTGGTATAAGTATATATTTTTTTAACATTTGAATATTAAGAGTCACTAAACCCAAATTCGGGACAAGATTTTGAGTTTTATAGGAAGGTTAGTCAAGGTTAGTTTCATTTTTTCTTTTTTTAAAAAATCAAATGATATTATTTTAACGATTTTTATTTTAAAAATGAGATACTTCTTAGTATTATAAATTATAAAATATAAATAAAACTAAAAAATGGTGAGAAAACACTATTTTCCACACCCATTAACATCATGGATTATAATAGTAATCCACAATGTTGTTTTTTTTTTCCTTTTTTTTTTATTTTGTTATTTATTTTTTTTAATTTAATCCTTATATAATATGTTTATGGGGTTGTAGAGTTGATAATTTATTATAATTTGCTTTTTATATAGTTATTGCAGTATAAAAAAATATCTCAGCATCGGATTGGTATCGGCAAAATATTTTAGTATCGTGGTATGATATATTGTTTTAAAAGTTTAGTTAAATAACAAATGATTTTTTTTTTAAAAAAACGAGGTTAACAAACTTTGTGGAGTCAATAACCCAATTTATGAGTTTGACAAGGTAATTCTGGGTGTCCTGGTTTGTGGGTTTAGCAGGGTATTTTTCTTTTTTTAATTGAACTCAATTATATGATTGTTTATTTTTTTTTTATCATATAGGTAAATAATAGTTTTGGAAAAAAAAAACTTGTTATTAAATTTTAGAAAGTCCATGGGCATGTTGACGGTAAGACGAGTTTAACTTTTTTTATATATATAAATTCATTTTTTCTATTTCATCTTTTGATATGAGACTGATTGAGAATTGATTTTCATAATTTATTTATTTTTTCTTTCTATGAGGTTATTATAATTTTAAAAAAAATCTCAGTATTGGTTTGACGCTCAATTTTATGATCGTTTATTTTTATTATCATACGGTTAAATAACAAATAGGCTAGAAAAAAAATGTTATTAATTCTAATAGAGTCCATTATCCAGTTTGCGAGTTTGACGTGTTGACTCCAGTTACCCAATTCACGGGTTTAGTGAGTTTACTTATCAAACCTGATATGTTTTTTTTTTAGTTTCTGGTCATTTTATTTTTTTTATTTTACTCTTATTTAATATTGGATTGGTTAAGAAATAGACTTCATGGTTTATTTTTTTCTACTTTCTATAGGGTTATCATGATCTTAAATAAATAATATTTTTAGTATTGATACTTTATTTTGAAAGCATTTAATGTTATCATAAAATTCAACAAAAATAATTTATAAAAATAACAAGCTTATTAGATCTATTGAAGTCCATAATCGAGGATGCAGGGTGATCAAAGTCGATCGATCTAATCTGGCACCGTCTCAATATATATAAAAAAGATATTGTCTTAAAGTTTTTTTAAAAACTATGTATATTTTTATCGGTCATCTAAGTTGTCTTTGAATTTATAAATTAAATAATTCACTTTGGATTAGCTCCCATGCGATTTAATTTAAAACTCAAGCTAAATAAAGAGATATGTTGACAGGTTTCAAGACTAAACTACTTAATTGGATCTAATAATATTGCCAAAAAAATCTCCAAACCCTTAACATTTTTTTTTAAGTTTAGAAAATTGTATAATTCGACCCCTAACGGAGTGTTAGCGAATATACTAATATATACTTTTTTGTTCTTTTCATAACTCTCTAAAGAATTACAAATTACAAGAAAACATAAAATTAACGGAAAAAAATAAAGTTGATTCATTGAAATAAATTGAATAAAAATCAACGATATCATTTATTTCACAGCCACTTAGTTTTTCCCAGTGGTTTCACCAAAACAAGAAAAAAAAAATCAAGTACGAAATTAAAGTTAGTACCGTCTCTATCCTTCTTTTATTTCAACTATCCTTACCTTCCTCGAGAAACCCTACTCGTATAATTTAACTCCTAAGATATTCATGAGCTTGAATCTTGTTTTTGGGTCTCATTATTAGTGACTGAAGCCGCAGCAAACTTTACGATGGCATCAGGAAAAGCAGGTGGTGCATGAGCAACAATATGGCCAGCAAAATTCATTTCACCCAAGGGGCAATGGCCACTACCACGGCCAGGAATATGAGTGCATGAAGATCCACCAGATGGTGGAACCGGACCCCTTCGAAGAGATTGAATATTCCCAAGATTTTGCTTTAACCATTGCTCTCCCTCTAATGGCCTAGCTGCCAATATTTGGTGAGAGCATGGTCCAAAAACAATGGCAACAAAGATTGTCATTGTTAAGCATTGGTTTTTTCTTTGAGAACCCATTTGAAAGAGAAACCTGAGGAATACTGGGGATCTTAAGTAGGCAACAATATCTGGTATCTGCAAAGAGCTTGCTGGCTAGCAAAATGGATGGTGGTGGTGGTATTGGAGGCGAAGAAGGTTAGCTACGTTTTGGTATATGGAAGATGGGGGAGGAAGATGGGTTCCCCATCATATTTGCTCAGATCAGCATGTGGCCTGATTCGATGGTCCAATGTTCAGTCTATCAGGATTGTTAATATGTGATCTCCTTCTATTGTTAATAGCTTCAAATGGAATGTGGATGACTCTTCTCTTGGTAAGTCAGGTCCCTCTCGAATAGGTGGTGTCCTACGAAATCATCATGGCCATCTCCTTAGTGTTTTCTCTGTTCCAGTTGGGATTTTAGATTCCAATTTAGCTGAGTTGAGGCTACTGTCAAAGCTATTGAGATCTCAGCCTCTAATTATCTCCTCCATCATAAGCATTTTATTATAGAATCTGACTCTCCTAATGTCATTAGCTGGATGCATAATCCTCACAATAGACCATGGATGCATCACAAGCTTTTCTCCTCTGTTAACGGATTGAATGCATACTTTGGCTCAATCACCTACACTCATGTCTTTCGTGAGAGTAATTACATGGCAGATTACATGGCTAAACAAGGAGTGCGGAGATCAAGTGAATTTGTTGCCTGGTTTTGAATCATCCATCAGTCCTGTGGATCTTCTTGTGTGTTTTATGCTGTTATGCTTGTGAGAATATGACTGGTTGATCTATGAGAGGAAAGCTTCAGTTAGGAGGTCATTCTAATGATTATTGGTAGTTCTCCCCAGCTTTATTGCTTTCATTGCATTAACTGTGCAGAGATATATGTTGTTCTTTGGCTATTTTTGTCTTTCGCTTTCCTTAGTCTGGGTTGTTTTCTTAGTGTTAATCTGCCATAATATGATATTATGCAGATCATGTACTAATCTCGCCCGCCAGCTTTTGACGTTTAATGAAATAATTATCTTTATAAAAAAATAACTAGAAAACATAAAATTAACTGAAAAAAAATCAAGTTGATTCATTGAAATAAATTGAATAAAAATCAACTATATCATTTGTTTCACAACCACTTATTTTTTCCCAGTGGTTTCACCAAAACAAGAAAAAAAATATCAAGTATGAAATTAAAGTTTAGTACCATCTCCATCCTTCTTTTATTTCAACTATCCTCACATTCCTTGAGAAACCCTACTCGTATAATTTAACTCCCTAAGATATTCATGAGCTTGAATCTTGTTTTTGGGTCTCATTATTAGTGACTGAAACTGCAGCAAAGTCTACGATGGCATCAGGAAAAGCAGGTGGTGCATGAGCAACAATATTGCCAGCAAAATTCATTTCACCCAAGGGGCAATGGCCACTACCATGGCCAGGAATATGAGTGCATTGAGATCCACCCTTTTGAAGAGATTGAATATTCCCAAGATTTTGCTTTAACCATTGCTCTCCTTCTAATGGCCTACCTGCCAATATTTGTTGAAAGCATGGTCCAAAAACAGCGGCAACAAAGATTATCATCGTTAAGCACTGGTTTTTTCTTTGAGAACCCATTTGAAAGAGAAACCTGAGGAATACTGGGATCTTAATTAGGCAACAATATCCGGTATCTGCAAAGAGCTAGCTGGCTGGCAAAATGGATGGTGGTGGTGGTGGTGGTCTTGGAGACTCAGAAGGTTAGCTATATTGTGGTACATGGAAGATGGGATCTATACTTATATACATGCAAGGACGCATGAAATACGTTTTAAGGAATGATTTCTTGATTTTGGTGTGTGGCAAGACTTGTGGCCGCGGTTTGAAGTTTGAACGGAGAGAGTCTAAATTATAGACAAAGACCTTGAAAAGCAAACAAGAACTTACTTTCATACATTAATTTTTAATCAAAGTTGAAAGAGTCCTATGTGATGTTGGGATGCAAAATTCTTGGTCTCAACCCACTAAGGGAGCCTGCTATTTTTTGGGCTAGGTTTTGGAAACATTCTGGGTGGTGGTGGTCTAATGTTGTTTTGGGTCCAAACTCATGTTTAAACGGTACACTTAGTTTATAATTTTTATTGCGCCTAGGTTGTCAGTTTTATTTTGTCAATTTTTTTTTTATTTTACTTGAAAATTTAATCTGGATTAGATTTGAAGTTGTAATATCTGAGTCAATAATCAGATTTAACAATATTGTATCGTCATCATGGGCAATCTATTTCCAGCACTGATTTATTCAATTTCCTGGACCAAAAATTTCAAATGAAGAATCAACAGAAAACTTTGTTCAAAGTTTGATTGTCGTGTTATCTGACTCCTACCTAATCAAGCCTGGATTGATGCAAGCTTCTTTGAGCTTGCAAGACTCCTCCAATTTGATTTATCTTATAGAGAGAACAGTATTTTGGATTCTTGTTTTGTATTATATTGATTTTGTTTGGAGTGTTGACGAGGTTCAAGAAAAACCTCAAACGATCAAAGTATTTTTAAAGTTGACAATATGCTGAGACATTGGAAATGAATTATCATGCTTAGAGTAAAAAAACTATCTTAATCCTTGTTTATTATTTTTTAATAATAAACATGCAATAAAATTTATATTATTTTTTAATATATTTTTTTAAATGAAATTTGCTCGGGTTTATTATTACTTTATATTTAATTTTTATCAAATAAAATATGATGATAAGTTTTTAATTTATAAGCACTTTATCAACTAACTTATGAAACTATATTAAAAAACTCAATAACATTTAAATATATAATTTATATTATTTTTTAACTTGAAAATCATGAATGTTTTCAAAATAAGTCTCTTAATAAGTTGTACAAGAAATAAAATTTTAGAGGTTGGTTGTAAAAAGATGATGAATCTGAAGATAAAAATGATGGAAAGTATGAAATTATAATATTTAAGGCTTATTTAAGAATAAATTATTTAAATATAAAAGTTTCAAAGATGATATTATATAAATAATGTCAAACATTGATTTTATAAAAAAAATCAATGGCAAACCATTTCCCTATTCTACCTAAAAAACAAATTGAGTGAGAATAAACCAAGTCAAATATTTGACCACGTACAAGAACTCATAGATTACGTGTAATTCGTGTGTTAATTTGGCAATCAATATTATAAAAAAGAAAAGAACAGAAAACTAAAAAAAAAAAAAAATTAAGCTTGGACATAGTTTTGCATGGTCAAAGACTTAAAGGCTTTGACTCGAAGTTAAGAATGAATTTGAGATATCTTGACGTAACTAGTGTGTGTGTGTATATATATATATATATATATTAACATTCAATAATAAAAATTATTGAACTCATTTTTGGATACATTTGAGTTGGGGAAAGTTAATCAAGGTTAATTTCATTTTTTTAAAATATCAAATAATGTTATTTTGATAATTTTTATTTTAAAAAAATCAATAAATTTTTGGCCAAGATAGAATTAAATTTACATGGAGTTAGCCCAAATTAATTTTTTCTTTAACTCAGACTTGTTCAGCCCTAAAATAAGCTCTAAAGGTTTTATAACCATGTTTAAGATTAAAAGAATACACACACACGAGAATACACACACACGAATATCTAAAGAATTACAAACAAGAAAACATAAAATTAACTGAAAAAATTAAATCAAGTTGATTCATTAAAATAAATTGAATAAAAATAAACTATATCATTTGTTTCACAACCACTCTTATTTTTTCCAGTGGTTGCACCAAAACAAGAAAAAAAAATGAAGTATGAAATTAAAGTTTAGCACCATCCCCATCCTTCTTTTATTTCAACTATCCTCACCTTCATCGAGAAACCCTACTCGTATAATTTAACTCCCTAAGATATTCATGAGCTTGAATCTTGTTTTTGGGTCTCATTATTAGTGACTGAAGCTGTAGAAAAGTTTACGATGGCATCAGGAAAAGCAGGTGGTGCATGAGCAACAATATGGCCAGCAAAATTCATTTCACCCAAGGGGCAATGGCCACTACCAAGGCCAGGAGTATGAGTGCATGAAGATCCACGAGATGGTGGAACCGGAGCCCTTTGAAGAGATTGAATATTCCCAAGATTTTGCTTTAACCATTGCTCTCCTTCTAGTGGCCTAGCTGCCAATATTTGGTGAGAGCATGGTCCAAAAACAATGGCAACAAAGATTATCATTGTTAAGCATTGGGTTTTTCTTTGAGAACCCATTTGAAAGAGAAACCTGAGGAATACTGGGATCTTAATTAGGCAACAATATCCGGTATCTGCAAAGAGCTAGCTGGCTGGCAAAATGGATGGTGGTGGTGGTGGTGGTCTTGGAGACGAAGAAGGTTAGCTAGGTTATGGTATATGGAAAATGGGGGAGGAAGATGGGATCTATACTTATATACATGCAAGGACACATGAAATATGTTTTTAAGGCATGATTTCTTCATTTTCGTGTGTAGCAAGATGTCATGTGTTGACTTGTGGCCGCGGTTTAAAGTTTGAATGGAGAGAGTCTAAATTATAGACAAGGACCTTGAAAAGGAAACAAGAACCTACTTTTATAAATGAATTTTTAATCAAAGTTGAAGGAGTCCTCCTATCCTGTACGTGATGATGGGAGGCAAAATTCTTTGTCTCAACCCACTAAGGGAGCCTGCTATTTTTTGGGCTAGGTTTTCGAAACATTCTGGGTGTTGGTCAAATGCTGTTTTGGGTCCAAACTCATGTTTTTGACCGCAGAAAATTACCACAGTGTGGGAATTGGTATCGCAGGTTCAACTTAAATTCAGGCATGTTTGTGAAAAATGTTATAGTGATAATTATGATGATAGCCTTAGAAATTGTTATGATTGTAATATTTATGATATTAATAATATTGATGGTAATAATGGTGGTTATAAATGGTAATAATGCAGCTTTAGCAACAACTTCACCTTCAGTGAAGATATATAGCTAATGGAGTCTCGAAATATCAGCACAATAATGGCTGCGATTACTGAAACTACAAATAAGCATGAAGTCACCACAAGGACAGAAAATGATGCTGATTTTGGATGTCCTGCTCCTAGCTCATTGCTCACTCTCACACTGTTTAAAATCAAGTATATGTTAATTGCCTATCTTCATGTAAATAATAGTGCTCCTATATATGCATGTAAAATTGCAATTCCCCTACATGTTGTGCACTGACTGTAGGACAATATCATGGCGTGTTGAAAATTATATTTGCGAGCGTCCATACATAAGCAGATGCCAAACATAATAATCTCAATGGGAACAAATTATGTTTTTGTTTAATCTATAATTTTGAAGATTAGAAGATCGGGATTTTAGAACCGGTCAAATGATTGGTCTAAATCCAACCAGTTGGCCCGTGATAGCGGTCGACTGGTTGACCCGACAATATAGTTTTATAAGGTCTGTTAGGTTCGATCAGTTTGGGTTATGTTTGAGATTGATCGAGTGAAATAATTTGACCTTATATTTATGTTTTGGTTTCTAAGGTTAGAGTTTTTAATCTTTAAATTTACTTTACTTTAAGTCATTTTTTAGTATTTTTCGTATTCATTATAGGTTTTGTTAACATTTCTCCTAACGATCTTCAATAGTCTCCAGATTTGTATCCGTTGTATTTCGATTTTGTTTTTCGGGTGAGTAGAATAGTCTTTAATATGCATGTAATATAAACAAATATGTATATTGATTATATGATGAGTACAACTAGTTAATTTCTTGAATATTTATATATGCTATTTTATTTTTCGAGTACTCATCCATTCTTGAATTTGCACTCGCATTCTGTTGAACTAAATTTTATTCGATATGATATACATTGCTTTGATAATTATGCGAGTATATATAATGTCTTGATATCAATATACTTTTCCGTAACTCCATGCTAATGGAGAGTAGGTGGTCTACGTGCATATAGTATTTTGTATACCTTGCTAGCGAAAGAGGCACCAACCTTATGCGACCAATCCTTTCACAGTGGTCACCATCTGTTTTCATCTGATCTCTGACATGTATTCCACTACTTTACGATAATATGCTTAGTATGTTTATTTATATCAAAATAAATCGACTTGCAAATTATTAATATTTAAGATATATATTAAATGTTATTCCCTCACTGAGTTGGTTGAACTCCCCCTTTTATTTTATTTTTATTATTTCAGGTTTGTAATCTCTGTTAACAGGTGGATTTTGTCGAGTGTTTCTACTTCTTCAGTTTTGGTCAGTATATCTTGTTCTGCGAGACTTTCTTTTTAGTTTTGATCCGATGTCTTAGATACTCCATTATTACATTGTTTTAATTAAGTTCAAATTTTGAAAATGTAATAAGCATTATGGATTATTGTTTTGCTTTATCTGATGATAAGAATTATTTTGAAGTGATATATGATTTTATTAGTTTTGAAGAATATAATATTTTGAAAGATATTGAAACACTGTAAAATCTTCATATACTTTGTTTTATGATATGCATATTTTGAAGCTTAGCGTAAGTGAGATGTTTTTACAATACTGTTTATGTATTTCTGGTTATGAACATGAGATTTTAGTCATAATAGTTAGGGTGAGATGGTTAAAAAATAATAATTATATAAATAATAAGATTGTAGTTGTTGTGATGGATCATAGTAGCAGTGGTGGCGATAATCAATATTATGAATTGATATTGTTGAAGAAAGTATTTTTTTTTTCATGAAATTAAAATATATTTGGCCGAACTATTACTATTATTGAAAAATAGTTTTCATTCCTTTGTTTTCACTCACTATTTTTTAAAATTATTTGATGCATTTCATACTGAGCCGTTTATTATATCTCTTTCATACTTGGTGTCAAATCCCACACAACGCAGAGGTTAGTTGTCTTTTCATGAAATAAAAAAAGAAAGAACAAAAGAATTATGGCCAATATATAGGTTTTCCTGCTGAGTTCTAATGGTTGACTTACCATTCACAGCTCAAGTCCCTCCCATGTATTCAGCTTGAAAACGTGATTGCAATTGGCTTTGAGCCTCCGGCTTCGGTGTCAAAATTTTCACTAGAGACGAAGGGAATTCTACAGGCTATAATTGCTGGTTAGGGCAAGTATGGTGGCTTCATCCTTAAGGCGGTCAAACTTGGTGGCTTCATACCCTAACATGAGTGTCACAACGTTCATTAGCTTGAATCCTCGAACATTAGCAATATGCCCTTTGGTCATCTCTTTTGCTGGCTAATAATGTTCATTTCATTATTATTTTGAAAACTTGTTTACTTGTTAAACTTGTTAATATGCACTTTGGTCATCTCTTTAACTCGATCCGATCCAATAAATTAAATAAAAAAAATTGAGATCTTAAGCCTAATTTCGGTTAGGTTTCTAATCAAACTAGACAAGATATTAATATGGTAAAACCCAATTGATTTAAAATATTTTTAGTAACTCCATTAACTTAACCAAGATCAAAATGAAGATATTTTTAAAAGAAGTAATACTGTTTTTTTTTTTTAATCTATACAAGTTTAACTCGCGAATTGAACTAATAACCCAAACACTTTTCCAGACAGTTTCCAAGTCAGACTCTGACAGCTATGCCTTAATCGGCTTCCATGACCTTTGGTCATCTGTTTGCTGCTAATAACGTTCATTTCATTATTTGAAAACCTGTCTAATACCATCATCACGTTATTCACTGCCCTGCCAGTCTGCTTCCCCTGTATGTTCCCTTTCGCTGAAAATTCATGCCATAGCGGCTTCCATGTGTTTTGATATAATGACTTCAAACAAATTTACTTGCAGCGGTCTTCCAAAGCCGCATGGAAATTGGTCCATCAAAACCATTCAGAATTGAACAAAGAATTTCATAGATTTTGACAAAGTCAAGGCTTGACCTTGTTCCAAACAGGAAACACAATTGGTAAAAGAATCTTAACTGGCCAGTTACTGTTACTACCTCAAGTAGTGAACTAGGGTTCTCCATTGCATCCCTAAACAACATTTACAGTGTAGGCTGTGAGACCTGGATAGAGGAACAGAAGTCTCCTGATGGAACTCAGTTTTGTTTCCACTCCCAAAAAGGAGAGAAACAAAAGGAAAAGAAAATAAAGAAAGAAAAGAACTGATACCACAAACAGAAAGAATTAACTTTGATTGATTGATGGAACAGGGGAAAAAAACAGGTATCATACTAGTACGGATACAAGGCTCTCTCCCTCCAAAATGACCTACCTCTCTCTCCTCTCTTTGTTTATAATTTTATTTTTTAAGTTTAGAAAAAGTATGATTCAACCCGTAACGGAGTGTGGATGAATATATTAATATATAATTTTTTTTCCTTTTATAACTCTCTAAAGAATTACAAACAAGAAAACATACTGTGACTCAACAATTTGTGGTTCTTATTGGAAATGATAAGAAGACTGTTTTTTGACTTGATACTTGGATTAATAATTGTTGTTTAGCATAGCATTTCCCTAATCTCTTCCACTTATCCAACAACAAAGAAGCCAGTATTGATAAGATGAGAATGTGGAAACGGTATAACTGGATTTGGTTGTTTTCCTGGATAAGACCTTTGTGGGGTCATAACATTAGTTTGCTAGATCAACTTTATGCAATCCTTTCAACAGTGCACCTAGACAAAGATGGAGAGGATAGACTGATCTGAAAGGATAATAAAACAGGAAGATTCTCAGTGAAATCTCTTTGTGGGTTGTTAAGTCCCAAACCTTACACAAATAGTGGCTTCTCTTTTGTTGGGATTTGGAAAGGTATTGTCCCTCCTAAAGTGGAGATCTTTTGCTGGATAGCTATCATTAACAGAATCAACACCCGGTGTATGTTGGTTCGAAGAGGTATTTTGGGTATTTCAGAGTCTAACTGCCCTATATGCCTAGCGGAGGAAGAGTCGGTTGATCATATCATGTTGCATTGCCATAAACATTAGATCATTTGGTCCAAAATCATTAAGTGGTGGGATTTAGATTGGTGCTGCCTAAAGAGCTTCTAAGATATGTGGTCTCAGTGGACTTATCTGATGCATGGTAAATTTCAGAAGAAAGCTTGGCTGATGTTGTTTTTCTTAGTGGCATGGTCCCTTTGGCTTCTTCGAAATGATCTGATTTTCCAACAGAAGACACCTGACTATGATACAATCTTCTTTCTTATTATCACTCGTCTATGCTTATGGCTAAAAGCTATCCATTCTGATTTCCCATATTCCCCATCAGATCTGCTCAGATCAGCAGATGGCCTGATTCGATGGTCCAATGTTCAGTCTAGTTGAGAATAATAGAATGTGTTAGGTTGTGCCTTAGCCAACCTTCCTATTTATATATATGCAGCAGAACACAACATTGGAATAATCCTATATTAATTTCCTATTCTGATATATACATGCTATACATTCTATAATATGCTCCCTTAAGCTGAGGGTGAGGGATCAACCCGAAGCTTGAACCGAAAAGCAGTAAAGGATGCAACAGGAAGCGGTTTAGTGAAGACATCGGCAAGTTGATCCCAAGAGGGAACAAAACAAATTTGAATCTCTTTCTTGGTAACGCAGTCACGGACAAAGTGAAAATCCACTTCAACATGCTTAGTATGAGCATGGAAAATAGGATTTGCTGAGAGATAGGTAGCACCAAGATTATCACACCAAATGGTAGGAGCAGAGACTGAGGGAACCTGCAAATCTGTTAACAAGTATTGAAGCCAAATGACTTCAGCGGTACCATCAGCAAGGGCTTTATACTCAGCCTCAGTAGAGGAGCGAGCAACCGTGCGTTACTTGCTAGATTTCCAAGAAATCGGCGTTTGACCAAAAAAGACAAGATAGCCACTCGTAGACTTGCGATCATCAATACTACCAGCCCAATCTGTATCTGTAAAGCCATGTAGAGCAAAAAAGAAGCCTCGAGTGATATGAAAACAATAAGATGTCGTACCTTTAAGATAACGTAGAATACGCTTAACAGCGGCCCAATGAGAATCTATAGGAGCATGCATAAACTGACAGACTCTGTTAACAGCAAAACATATATCTGGACGGGTGAAGGTAAGATATTGAAGAGCACCCACGATTTGACAAAATCATGTAGGATCAGAGAATGAGTGATCCGGTAATAAAGTGACTTTTGAAGGGGAGACTAGAGTATCAACAGGTTTGCAGGAAGTCATACCAGCTCGGGTGAGGATATCAAGAATATATTTATGTTGACACAACATTAAACCCATACCGGTAGACTGAACTTCAATACCCAGAAAGTAGTGAACAACACCTAAGTCACAAAGCTTGAACTCAGAGCTGAGTAACTGTATAAGGTGATGAAGCATAACAGAGTTGCTACCCGTAAGCAGAATATCATCAACATACACCAGGAGATAAAAGATATTAGTACCATCAGATAAGATAAATAGGGAGGTGTCAACCTTGGAAGCTTGGAAACCGATAGAGAGCAAAAAATCACTTAGACGAGTGTACCATGCTCTCGGTGCCTGTTTCAAACCATACAATGATTTGTGCAATCTGCACACATGAGATGGAAGAGAAGAGTCAACAAAACCTGGAGGCTGTTTCATGTA
The DNA here is from genome assembly GCF_000002775.5 of Populus trichocarpa. Taxonomy (NCBI): domain Eukaryota; kingdom Viridiplantae; phylum Streptophyta; class Magnoliopsida; order Malpighiales; family Salicaceae; genus Populus; species Populus trichocarpa. The sequence goes on along the minus strand of NC_037303.2, from coordinate 1,738,952 downwards.
GACCTCTTTAGTAAGAACACCATTGAGGAAGGCATTATGAATATCAAGCTGATGAACCTTCCAATTTCGCGAAACCGTGATAGAGAAAACCAATCGGACAGTGGCCTGCTTAATAACTTGATTAAATATTTCAAAGTAATCAATACCTTCTTGCTGGGAAAAACCTCTAGCAACAAGGCGCACTTTATAGCGCTCAATACTACCATCAACACGATGTTTGATCCGATATACCCATCTACTATCAACAACATTCATCGAAGGATGAAATGGAACCAAAGACCAAGTGCGATTTCAGCGCAAAGCGGTGATCTCATCACACATAGCATTATGCCAAACTACATACCGGTCAGCATCAGAGAATGAAAAAGGCTCAGAAGAGGGAGAATGTAGTACCCGTGTGGAGGTAGAGGTGGCAGCAGCGGAAGCAACCAGATTTGCTGTCTTCGGCTGCCGCGGTCTGAGAGTCATAGGATATCGGCTGCGTGCTGGTGGAGACGCAGGGGAAGATGGTGGTAGCTGATAAGAAGATAAATCAACCATAAGTTGCAGATCAGCGGGAGAGGATGATGAAGAAGTTGCCTCAAGCACTGGACTGTCAGCAGAGGAGGGGCTGTAAGCAGAGACCGAATCTGCAGGAATGTTGGGTAGGGAGGGCGAAGCAGAGGAGGGACTAGAGAGTGCCCCAAGACCATGAGGAGAGGAGACTAATTGACGATCTGAACCTACATCATAAGGGTTAGATAAACAAGTATGGGATGATGGCCAAGGGATGGGTGGAGGCTGTGGTCGGGTGGCTGTTTGGAGTGGCAGTGCTGAGTGTTGTGGGCTGTTTAGGTGGCTGGTGGAAGTGGGTGGTGGTGGGTGATTTAGCAAATTTGGGAGGGTGACAGTAGCGGGTGGGGTGGGGGTTGTGGTGGAGACGTTTGCAATCTGTTCAGAATTATCAAATGGAAACACATGTTCATGGAAGCAGACATGATGAGAAATATAAATACGGTGAGATGCAATGTCAAGACATGGATAACTAAGATACGAGGAACTATATCCAAAGAACACACATGGAGAGGAACGAAAATCCAATTTATGATTATTATATGGACGTAGAAAAGGAAAACAAAGACACCCAAAAGTACGCAAAAAATGATAATCAGGAAACCGTTGAAATAAACAATCAAACGGAGAGCGATGGGCAAGAACAGGAGTAGGCATGCGATTTATAAGATAAACAGAGGTTTCAAAAGCATAATTCCAAAATCAAAAAGGTGCTTTACATTGCCCTAAAAGAGTAAGACCTGTTTCCACAATATGCCTATGACGACGCTCTACTGTGCCATTTTGTTCATGAGTGTGGGGACAAATCAGACGATGATGAATACCAATGGTCTGAAAAAATATGGATAATTTTCGGTATTCACCGCCTCAATCAGTTTGAACAGATTTTATTTTTAATGAAAATTGACGTTTAACGAGAGTCTGAAATTGATGAAAAACAGAGCAAACATCAGACTTGGCAACGAGAGGATAATACCATACATATTTAGTATAAGCATCAACAAAGATAACAAAATAATGATAGCCATCAGAAGAAAAGAGAGGAGCAGGGCCCCATACATCACTAAAAATTAATTCAGGCGGAGTAGAAGTTTTGTGACCCGTAGGTCCTAAAGACAAACGCGATGATTTTCCTAAAGGACAACTTTGACATTGAAAATTAAGATTGTCGCACGTGTGCGGCGTCACGGCGATCGTCCACCCTCAATGTATGGATATATATATGGTAAATGCGAGGAGACAAGGAATTCGTTGTCTCTTAGCGGTGAAAAATCGTGTAGGAGTCGCCACCTAGTATTCTGGTCACTAGGAACCCTAACTGGTCTCAGAGATCAGGTACGGAGACTAGTTGCGTAAAGGGAAGGTATTAGCACCCCAAATACGCCCTACCTAAGGTAAGCTGCATTGTTTTATTGTCTGATCAAAATTTAAGGTTTGGTCGCGTTTTCTAATTGTTGGTTCTATTTGTCTAAGATTCAAGAAAAGCCCTCCTTAATAAGGAGGTTCTTATCTTAATGGGATAAAACCTAATCGTTCTAACATTGAAAAAATAAAATTAATATCTGAAATACGTATTACATGTAATTTCGTACCCCGGATACTAAAAGACAAACAAAATAAAATTTTTGTTGTTTTTGAAATTTTGGCCAATGTTCTCTTGACTTTACTAAACTGGTTAGTAAAGTCAAAATGACATGCTAAAACATTGTTTTTGATGTGTGAAAAACGCAATATGATTTTTTAGCTTTGAGACACATGGTCGTATGCACAAAAACATTTTTTCTCTTTTTTTTTCAAAACAAGTTTTTTTTTGTATTTTGAAAGTTTTGACGAAAACCGGATATTTTAATATCTGATTTTTGTATTTTTAGCAACATAAAAAATATTGCTTGATATTAATCAAAATGACATAAAAATACGCCGGAAGCTTGTAAAATTACAAACAAATATTTTTCAATTTTTGTTTTTAAAAAAAAACAAAAAAAAAACTGGGCCGGATCTGGCCCAACAATCCTGGGCTGGGCCTGACCCGGCCCATATACTGTGGGTTGGACTCAGCCCAGCCGCGTGGGCTGGGCTGATGTTCCAGCCCATAACCAATGAAAATATAATTAGCTAGTTATTGTGCACAACACAGTAACTAGCTAATTAATCTTCATTTGCTGCAGAACGTGAATTGCTCACGTTCTGCATGCAAATGAAGATGAGCAACTAAAAAAAGACAGGGGAGGGGAGAAAGTTACCTGGAGCTGTGGCGATGCTGGCGACTGCTGGCGGCAGCGGAGGCGGCAGGGGTGGTGGCGACTGCTGGCGGCAGCAGAGGTGGTGGTCACCCCTTTTCTTCTTCTTTCTCTGTGTTTTTTGCTCTGTTGTTTTTTCTGTTTCTGCTATCTTCCTCTGTTTCTCTGCTCGGCGCTACTGGTGGCTGTGGAGAGGAAGAGCAACGGTGGCGCTGCCGGGCTGAAGGTGGCTGGCGGTGGTTCTTCTTCTTCTCTCCTCTGCTTCGCTGCTTCTTCTTCCTCTGTTTCTGTTTTTTTTAGTGTTTCTTCTTCTGTTTCTCACGGTGCAGGGCTGCTTCAATGATGGGGAGGACGGTTTTGTTGTGGCGGTGGAGAGGAAGCACAACGGTGGTGCCCAGGTGGTGATTCTTCTACGGTTGTTCTTCTTCCCTTGGTGCAGAGACACAACGATCATGCTGGAGGAGCAGACGATGGCTTCGCTGATGAAGATGGTGGTCTCCCTTCCTCTGCGCTTTGCTTCCTCTCTGTTTCTGCTCTCTCTTGTTCTTTCTCCTTCTCTGTTTTGTTTCGGTTTCTCCTCTGTTGCTGCTGGTGGCAGCGCTGATGGTGGCAGAATGGAGGTGCTGGATGGTGGTGGTCGAAGGCCACGGTGGAGAGAGAGGAGCAGCTGCTGGGAACCTGAAAAGGATGATTTTGTTTTCTAACTTTGGACCCGAAAATCCCCCTTCTGTTTCTGCTTCTTTGTAAACCTCCCCTGTCTCCTTTCTCAAATCGTTCCTCCCTTCTCTATTTTTTTTCTTCTTCTTCCCTCTCTGTTCTGTTCGGTTTCCCTCTTTTCTCTTTTCAAAACCTCCCGTCCCCCCTTCTGTAATACTTCTCTCCTTCTCCAAAATTGTTTTGCCCCCCAGTTTCGTTCCTCTCTTTCTCAAAAAAATCGTCGCCCCCCTCTCTCCACTTGTCTTCTCCCTTCTCTGTATTTATAGCCGCAGGAAGAGAGGGGCACCTTACCACTGCCATGGTGCAGGGTAAGGTGGCTATCCTGCCCATGTCTTGGCACAGGGTAGGGTGGCCGGTCATGGCTTGCATTAATGGTGGCAGGGTATGGGATGTGGCTTGTGTCCAGGTTTTGTGGGCAAATGGGAGGGAAAAGAGAAGGAGAAGGTGAGCGGTAAAAAGATTTAAAATCTTCTTCTTCCCTGGCTCTGCATGGGCAGGGAAGAAGGGGAACAGTGTCGTTCAAAACGTCACTGTTTTGGTTTTTTTTTTTTTAAGGAAAAGAAATGTAATTCGGAAGAAGAAAGAAAAAAAAAATTGGGAGTGACCCAAAAATGGGTTATGACAAAGATGTTTTTTGTTATAAATGATCTTATTTTTTGAGATTAACAATTGAAAAATACATGAAGTAAGATGACCTAGTCGACAATGCCATAAATCGGCAGAGGCAGAAGTGCAGGGAGACCAATAGGCTTGAGGAATTGACGTGACCGAAGACTTGGTTAGGGCATAAAGACCATCTTTACTCTGACCTGAGAGAAGGACTTCATGGATGTTGAGATCCTTGATATAAAACACACAAGGGTGAAATTCAAAATAAACATTATTATCAAGACAAAATTTCTTAGCAGAAAGCAGAGGTTTCGTGATTGCAGGAACATAAAGAACATTAGATAAGGTGAAATAACGATGTGGTGTATATATTTTTGTATGACCGAGATGAGATATAGGGAGGCCCTTACCATTACCAACATACAAATTATCATTACCAAGATATGGTTCTGAAGCAGTCAATGTGGCAAGATCAGGTATGACGTGTTGATTTGCACCGGTATCCGGAAACCAATAAACAGAACCGGTTGAGGAGAGATTGCGCTGCACCAGATTGGCAGTAGGCTGTTGGCCATAACCTCGCTGCTGGAATTGAGGACAATGAGGAGTTGTATGGCTGAAATTCTGACACAGTTGGCAGCGTGGATTCTGCCCCCTGTTGCGCTGCCATGAGCCCTGCCGACTGTCACCGAAGGAGGAGTTTTGGAAGCTGCGATGATCAGGTATAGAGCCAGCGAACTGATTGCCTCTGCTGCTGGACTGGTTGGGACGCCAGCCACCGTTGAAGCGGCCCCTGCTACGGCCAGAATTGCCAAAGGTCTGGCGCTACGCAACAAGGGCAGATGATGAAGTGCTGGGTGTGGGCAGCAGAGGAGCATGTATGGCAGCTGAAGATTTGTGAAGAAATTCATGCATGAGGAGATGACTGTGAAGATCTGCATATGATAAAGGTTCGGCCTTGGTAATAAGACTTGTAACTAAGTCTTTAAACTTTCCCCAAAGACCACGAAACACATATAAATTGAAATCTTCAAGTGAAACTAGCCGACTAGCAGCGACCAATTCATCAAATAAGGCCTTAGCTTTTTGCATAAATTGAGTTACTAATTCATCACCCTGTCGAAGATCCTGGAGAGAGCCGTGAAGTTGCATAATATGAGAGTTGGAGGTGGAAGCGAGAGCTCGCTCAAGAGTGCGCCAAGCTGAAAAAGAGCTTTGACAGCCAACAACAAGATGCAAAACCTCCATAGATAGGGAGGAAAGAAGAGCACTCAGAATGAGTTGGTCCTGTTGTTTTTAGCGAAGAAAGAGCGGATTTACCTGAAGAGAGATACCGTCTCTGGCAAGAATATGTGAAAATGGACATGTGTTGGAGCCATCAACAAAACCAAAAACTCCTTGGCCTAGGAGATACGACAGTATCTGCATACGCCAATATAAATAATTAGTGTTTGTTAATTTGAGGGAGATGACTTGATGAGTGTGAGAGAGGGAGATAATGCTTGCGGCAGCAGAGACAGCAGCTGCACCAGACGTGGGCTGCAAGAGGAGGCGTTCACCAGCCATGACAGAGGAGAAACCAGGCGGTGAGGCAGCAAAGGAGGTGCTGCAGGAGAAGAAGGCTGCACTGTTGGTGCTGCAGAAGAAGAAGATGTATGTGGCAGCTGTTCCATTGAAGAAGGGGGGGCTGTGAGAAAAGTAGGTTAATTATTTTTAGGGTTTTGTAGCTCTGATACCAAGTTGAGAATAATAGAATGTGTTAGGTTGTGCCTTAGCCAACCTTCCTATTTATATATATGCAGCAGAACACTGTAGTAACTGTAGGGATTACAACATTGGAATAATCCTATATTAATTTTCTATTCTGATATATACATGCTATACATTCTATAATAAGTCTACCAGGATTGTTAATATGTGGTCTCCTTTTATGGTTAATAGCTTCAAATGGAATGTGGATGGCTCTTCTCTTGATAAGCGAGGTCCCTCTGGAATAGGTGGTATCTTACGAAATCATCATGGCCATCTCCTCGGTGTTTTCTCTATTCCAGTTGGGATTTTAGATTCCAATTTAGCTTAGTTAAGGCTACTGTCAAAGCTATTGAGCTCTCAGCCTCTAATTATCTCCTCCATCATAAGCATTTTATTATAGAATCTGACTCTCCCAATGTCATTAGCTGGATGCATAATCCTCACAATAGACCATGGATGCATCACAAGTTTTTCTCCTCTGTTAACGGATTGAATGCATACTTTGGCTCAATCACCTACACTCATGTCTTTCGTGAGAGTAATTACATGGCGGAGATCAAGTGAATTTATTGCCTGGTTTTGAATCATCCATCAGTCCTGTGGATCTTCTTGTGTGTTTTATGTTGTTATGCTTGTGAGAATATGACTAGTTGATATGTGAGAGGAAAGCTTCAGTTAGGAGGTCATTCTGATGATTATTGGTAGTTCTCCTCGGCTTTATTGCTTTCATTGCATTAACTGTGCAGAGATATATGTTGTTCTTTGGCTATTTTTGTCTTTCGCTTTCCTTAGTCTGGGTTGTTTTCTTAGTGTTAATCTGCCATAATATGATATTATGCAGATCATGTACTGATCTCGCCAGCTAGCTTTTGGCGTTTAATGAAATAATTATCTTTAAAAAAAAAACAAGAAAACATAAAATTAACTGAAAAAATCAAGTTGATTCATTGAAATAAATTGAATAAAAATAAACTATATCATTTGTTTCACAACCACTCTTATTTTTTCCAGTGGTTGCACCAAAACAAGAAAAAAAAAATGAAGTATGAAATTAAAGTTTAGCACCATCCCCATCCTTCTTTTATTTCAACTATCCTCATCTTCCTCGAGAAACCCTACTCGTATAATTTAACTCCCTAAGATATTCATGAGCTTGAATCTTGTTTTTGGGTCTCATTATTAGTGACTGAAGCTGTAGAAAAGTTTACGATGGCATCAGGAAAAGCAGGTGGTGCATGAGCAACAATATGGCCAGCAAAATTCATTTCACCCAAGGGGCAATGGCCACCACTACCAAGGCCAGGAGTATGAGTGCATGGAGATCCACTAGATGGTGGAACCGGAGCCCTTTGAAGAGATTGAATATTCCCAAGATTTTGCTTTAATCATTGCTCTCCTTCTAATGGCCTAGCTGCCAATATTTGGTGAGAGCATGGTCCAAAAACAATGGCAACAAAGATTATCATTGTTAAGCATTGGTTTTTTCTTTGAGAACCCATTTGAAAGAGAAACCTGAGGAATACTGGGATCTTAATTAGGCAACAATATCCGGTATCTGCAAAGAGCTAGAGCTAGCTAGCAAAATGGATGGCGGTGGTGGTCTTGGAGACGAAGAAGGTTAGCTTGGTTGTGGTATATGGAAGATGTGGGAGGAAGATGGGATCTATACTTGTATACATGCAAGGACACATGAAATATGTTTTAAGGCATGGTTTCTTGATTTTCGTGTGTAGCCAGATGTCATGTGTTGACTTATGGCCGCGGTTTAAAGTTTGAATGGAGAGAGTCTAAATTATAGACAAGACCTTGAAAAGCAAACAAGAACTTACTTTTATACATGAACTTTTAATCAAAGTTTAAGGAGTCCTCCTATTCCTGTACGTGATGATGGGAGACAAAATTGTTTGTCTCAACCCACGAAGGGAGCCTGCTATTTTTTGGGCTAGGGTTTCGAAACATTCTGGGTGTTGGTCAAATGTTGTTTTGGGTCCAAACTCATATTTTGACAGTGCACTTAGTTTATATTTTTTAGTGCGACCGCAGAAAATTACTGCAGTGTGGGAATTGGTATCGCATTTTCAACTTAAATTCAGGAATGTTTGTGATAAATGTGATATAGTGATAATTATGATGATAGCCTTAGAAATTGTTATGATTGTAATATTTATGATATTAATAATATTGATGATAATAATGGTGGTTATAAATGGTAATAATGCAGCTTTAGCAACAACTTCAGCTTCAGTGAAGATATAGCTAATGGAGTCTCGAAATATCAGCACAATAATGGCTGCGATTACTGAAACTACAAATAAGCATGAAGTCACCACAAGGACAGAAAATGATGCTCATTTTGGATGTCCTGCTCCTAGCTCATTGCTCACTCTCACACACTGTTTAAAATCAAGTATATGTTAATTGCCTATCTTCATGTAAATAATAGTGCTCCTATATATGCATGTAAAATTGCAATTCCCCTACATGTTGTGCACTGACTTTAGGACAATATCATGGCGTGTTGAAAATTATATTTGCGAGCGTCCATACATAAGCACACATAAGCAGATGCCAAACATAATAATCTCAATGGAAACAAATTTTGTTTTTGTTTAATCTGCAATTTTGAAGATTGAAAGATTAGGATTTTAGAAATCCCGATCAACCGGTCAAATGATTGGTCTAAATTGGCTAATTAGTTGGCCCGTGATAGCAGTCGACTGGTTGACCCGACAATAGAGTTTTATAAGGACTGTTAGGTTTGATCAGTTTGGGTTATGTTTGAGATTGATCGAGTGAAATAATTTGGCCTTATATTTATGTTTTGGTTTCTAAGGTTTGAGTTTTTAATCTTTAAATTTACTTTACTTTAAGTTATTTTTTAGTATTTTTTGTATTCATTAGAGGTTCTGTTAACATTTCTCCTGACGATCTTCAATAGTCTCCAGTTCTGCATCTGTTGTATTTTGATTTTGTTTTTCGGGTGAGTGGAATAGTCTTTAATATGCATGTAATATAAACAAATATGTATATTGATTATATGATGAGTACAACTAGTTAATTTCTTGAATATTTATATATGCTACTTTATTTTTCGAGTACTCATCCATTCTTGAATTTGCACACGCATTCTGTTGAACTAAATTTTATTCGATATGATATACATTGCTTTGATAATTATGCGAGTATATATAATGTCTTGATATCGGTATACTTGTCTATAACTTCATGCTGCTGGAGAGTAGTTGGTCTACGTGCATATAGTATTTTGTATACCTTGCTGGCGAAAGAGGCACCAACCTTATGTGACTAATCCTTTCACAGTGGTCACCTTCGGTTTTTATCTGATCTCTGACACGTATTCCACTACTTTACGATAATATACTTAGTATGTTTATTTATATCAAAATAAATCGACTTGCAAATTATTAATATTTAAGATGTATGTTAAATGTTATTCACTCACTGAGTTGGTTGAACTCCCCCTTTCATTTTTAATATTATATCAGGTTTTTAATCTCTATTAACAGGTGGATTTTGTTGAGTGTTTCTACTTCTTCAGTTTTGGTCAGTATATCTTATTCTGCGAGACTTTCTTTTTAGTTTTGATCCGATGTTTTAGATACTTCATTATTACATTGTTTTAATTAAGTTTAGATTTTGAAAATATAATAAGCATTATGGATTATTGTTTTGATTTATCTGATGATAAGAATTATTTTGAAGTGATATTTGATTTTATTAGTTTTGAAGAATATAATATTTTGAAAGATATTGAAACACTATAAAATTTTTATATACTTTGTTTTATGATATGTACATTTTGAAGCTTAGCGTGAGTGAGATGTCCTTACAATACTACTCATGTGTTTCCGGTTATAAACCCGGGATTTTAGTCATGATAGTTAGGGTGAGATGGTTATAAAATAATAATTATATAAATAAGAAGATTGTAGTAGTTGTGATGAATCACGATAATAGTCGTGGTGGTGATAATGAATATTATGAATTGATAGTATTGAAGAAAGTATTTTCTCTTTTTTTTCATGAAATTAAAATATATTTGGCTGAACTATTACTATTATTAAAAAATATCTTTCATTCACTTGTTTTCATTCACTATTATTGAAAATTATTTGATGCATTTCATACTGAGCCGTTTATTATATCTCTTTCATACTTGGGGTCAAATCCCACACAACGCAGAGGTTAGTTGTCTTTTTCATGAAATTAAAAAAGAAAGAAAAAAAGAATTATGGCCAATATATAGGTTTTCCTGCTGTGTTCTAATGGTTGACTTGCCATTCACAGCACAAGTCCCTCCCATGTATTCTGCTTGAAAACGTGATTGCAATTGGCTTTGAGCCTCCGGCCTCGGTGTAAAAAAATTTCACTAGAGACGAAGGAATTCTACAGGCTATAATTGCTGGTTAGGGCAAGCATGGTGGCTTCGTCCTTGAGGCGGTCAAACTTGGTGGCTTCATACCCTAACATGAGTGTCACAACGTTCATTAGCTTGAATCCTTTGAACATTAGCAACATGCCCTTCGGTCATCTCTTTCGCTGGCTAATAATGTTCATTCAATTATTATTTTGAAAACTCGTTTACTTGTTAAACACGATCTGATACAACAAATTAAATAAAAAAAACTAGAGATCTTGAACCTAACTTCGGTTAGATTTTTAATTGAACCAAACAAGATAAAACACCTAATTATTCAACATGTTTTTAATAACCCAATTAATTTAATAAAGCTCACAAAGCTCGAACAAAAAAAAGATTCTTTTTTATAAAAATAAAAAATAATACTGTTTTAATAAAAAAAAATAATCAATCCAAGTTTAAGTGGTGAATTGACCTTAATAGCCCAAACCCTTTTTCCAGTCAATTTCCAAGTCAGACTCTGACAGCTATGCCTTAATCGGCTTCCGTGCCCTTTGGTCATCTGTTTGCTGCTAATAACGTTCATTCCATTATTTGAAAACCTGTCTATTACCATCATCACGTTATTCACTACCCTGCTAGTCTGCTTCCCCTGCATGTTCCCTTTCACTGAATATACTAATATATAACATTGTTTTTGTTTTCCTTTTATAACTTTCTTATTGAAAATGGTAAGAAGATTGTTTTTTGGCTTGATACTTAGATTAATAATGGTTGTTTAGCATAGCACTTCCCTAATCTATTCCACTCATCCAACGACAAAGAAGTGAGTATTGATAAGATGGGAATGTGGAAAGGGTATGACTGGATTTGGTTGTTTTCAACCTTTGCAGGGTCGCAACATTGGTTTGCTAGATCACTTTATGCAATCCTTTCGACAGTGCACCTAGATAAAGATGGAGAGGATAGACTAATCTGGAAGGATAATAAAACAGGAAGATTCTCAGTGAAATCTCTTTGTGGATTGTTAAGTCCCAAACCATACACAAATAGTGGCTTCTGTTTTGCTTGGATTTGGAAAGGTATTGTCCCTCCTAAAGTGGGGATCTTTTGCTGGATGGCTATCATTAATAGAATCAACACCCGGTGTATGTTGGTTCGAAGAGGTATTTTGGGTATTTCAAAGTCTAACTGCCCTATATGCCTAACGGAGAAAGAGTTGGTTGATCATATCTTGTTGCATTGCCACAAGCATTGCATCATTTGGTCCAAAATCATTAAGTGGTGGGATTTAGATTGGTGCTACCCAAAGAGCTTCTCAGATATGTGGTCTCAGTGGACTTATCTGGTGCATGGTAAATTTTAGAAGAAAGCTTGGCTGATGTTGTTTTTCTCAGTGGCATGGTCCCTTTGGCTTCTTCGAAATGATCTGATTTTCCAATAGAAGACACCTGACTATGATACAATCTTCTTTCTTATTATCACTCGTCTATGTCTATGGCTAAAAGCTATCCATTCTGATTTCCCATACTCCCCATCAGATCTGCTCAGATCAGCAGATGGCCTGATTCGATGGTCCAATGTTCAGTCTACCAGGATTGTTAATACGTGGTCTCCTCTTATGGTTAATAGCTTCAAATGAAATGTAGATGGCTCTTCTCTTGGTAAGCCAGGTCCCTCTCGAATAGGTGGTGTCCTACGAAATCATCATGGCCATCTCCTTAGTGTTTTCTCTGTTCCAGTTGGGATTTTAGATTCCAATTTAGCTTAGTTGAGGCTACTGTCAAAGCTATTGAGCTCTCAGCCTCTAATTATCTCCTCCATCATAAGCATTTTATTATAGAATCTGACTCTCCCAATGTCATTAGCTGGATGCATAATCCTCACAATAGACCATGGATGCATCACAAGCTTTTCTCCTCTGTTAACGGATTGAATGCATACTTTGGCTCAATCACCTACATTCATGTCTTTCGTGAGAGTAATTACATGGCAGATTACATGGCTAAACAAGAAGTGCGGAGATCAAGTGAATTTGTTGCCTGGTTTTGAATCATCCATCAGTCCTGTGGATCTTCTTGTGTGTTTTATGCTGTTATGCTTGTGAGAATATGACTGGTTGATCTGTGAGAGGAAAGCTTCAGTTAGGAGGTCATTCTAATGATTATTGGTAGTTCTCCCCAGCTTTATTGCTTTCATTGCATTAACTGTGCAGAGATATATGTTGTTCTTTGGCTATTTTTGTCTTTCGCTTTCCTTAGTCTGGGTTGTTTTCTTAGTGTTAATCTGCCATAATATGATATTATGCAGATCATGTACTAATCTTGCCTGCCAGCTTTTGACGTTTAATGAAATAATTATCTTTATAAAAAAAAAATAAGAAAACATAAAATTAACTGAAAAAAATCAAGTTGATTCATTGAAATAAATTGAATAAAAATCAACTATATCATTTGTTTCACAACCACTTATTTTTTCCCAGTGGTTTCACCAAAACAAGAAAAAAAAATCAAGTATGAAATTAAAGTTTAGTACCATCTCCATCCTTCTTTTATTTCAACTATCCTCGCATTCCTTGAGAAACCCTACTCGTATAATTTAACTCCCTAAGATATTCATGAGCTTGAATCTTGTTTTTGGGTCTCATTATTAGTGACTGAAGCTGCAGCAAAGTTTACGATGGCATCAGGAAAAGCAGGTGGTGCATGAGCAACAATATGGCCAGCAAAGTTCATTTCACCCAAGGGGCAAGGGCCACTACCATGGTCAGGAATATGAGTGCATGAAGATCCACCCTTTTGAAGAGATTGAATATTCCCAAGATTTTGCTTTAACCATTGCTCTCCTTCTAATGGCCTACCTGCCAATATTTGTTGAAAGCATGGTCCAAAAACAGCGGCAACAAAGATTATCATCGTTAAGCACTGGTTTTTTCTTTGAGAACCCATTTGAAAGAGAAACCTGAGGAATACTGGGATCTTAATTAGGCAAAAATATCCGGTATCTGCAAAGAGCTAGCTGGCTGGCAAAATGGATGGTGGTGGTGGTGGTGGTCTTGGAGACTAAGAAGGTTAGCTATATTGTGGTACATGGAAGATGGGATCTATACTTATATACATGCAAGGACGCATGAAATACGTTTTAAGGAATGATTTCTTGATTTTGGTGTGTGGCAAGACTTGTGGCCGCGGTTTGAAGTTTGAACGGAGAGAGTCTAAATTATAGACCTTGAAAAGCAAACAAGAACTTACTTTTATACATGAATTTTTAATCAAAGTTGAAGGAGTCCTCCCATTACTGGATGTGATGGTGGGATGCAAAATTCTTCGTCTCAACCCACTAAGGGAGCCTGCTATTTTTTGGGCTAGGTTTTCGAAACATTCTGGGTGGTGGTCTAATGCTGTTTTGGGTCCAAACTCATGTTTAAACGGTGCACTTAGTTTATAATTTTTAGTGCGCCTATAGAAAATCACGAGGTTGTCAGCTGGATTTTATTTTGTCATTCTCTTTTTTAATTTAACTTGAAAATTCAATCTGGAGTAGATTTGAAGTTGTAATTTCGGAGTCAATAATCAGATATAACAACTATAGTTATCATCGATATATACCATATTCAACTATCATCACCATTTTATTATTATTGTTTCACCACTACCACCAACACAATAAATACTAGTCTACTATTATCATCATTTCGCACCACAGTTATCATCACTACCACCTCATCTCGGAGTCCTCCAACATACAATGCCTAATTTATGGGATATATATATATATATATATATGTTGTTGAGCTTGTATCGTCATCTTGGGCAATCTATTTCTAGAACTGATTTATTCAATTTCCTGGACCAAAAATTTCAAATGAAGAATCAACAGAAAACTTTGTTCAAAGTTTGATTGTCGTGTTATCTGACTCCTACCCTAATCAAGCATGGACTGATGAAAGCTTCTTTGAGCTTGCAAGACTCCTCCAATTTGTTTATATTATAGAGAGAACAGTATTTTGGATTCTTGTTTTGTATTATATTGATTTTGTTTGGAGTGTTGACGAGGTTCAAGAAAAACCTCAAACGATCAAAGTCTTTTTAAAGTTGACAATAAGCTGAGACATTGGAAATGAATTATCCTGGTTAGGTGAGAACATGAAATAAAATTTATATTATTTTTTAAAATGAAATTTTCTCGAATTTATCACTACCTTATATTTATTTTTTATCGAATAAAATAGAATAATAAGTTTTTAACTTATAAGCACTTAATCAACAAACTTATGAAACTATATTAAAAAACCAATAAAATTTAAATATATAATTTATATTGTTTTTTAACTTGAAAATCAAGAATATTTTCAAATTAAATAAGTTTTTTTTTATGGGTCTCTTAATAAGTTGTACGTGAAATAAAATTTTAGAGGTTGTTTGTAAAAATTAAGATGATGAATATGAAGATAAAAATGATGGAAAGTATGGAATTATAATATTTAAGGCTTATTTAAGAATATATTATTTAAATATAAAACTTTCAAAGATGATATTATATAAATAATGTCAAACAATAAAAAAATTAAAAATCAGAGCCAAACCATTTCCCTATTCTACTTTTAAAAAAAAAAGAGTGAGAATAAACCAAGTCAAATTGACCACGTAGAAGAACTCATAGATTACGTGTAATTCGTGTGTTAATTGGGCAATCAATAATGGAATACGTAACCCCAATATTATAAAAACGAAAAGAAAAGAAAACTAGAACAAAAAAAAAATTATTTGAGCTTGGACAAAGTTTTGCATGGTCAAAGACTAAAGGCTTTGACTTGAAGTTAAGAATGAATTTGAGATATCTTGACATCTTGACGTAACTGGTGTGAGTTCTTTGGGGGGGGGGGGGGGGGGGGGGGGTCTTTAACTCAGACTTGTTCAGCCCTAAATTGAGCTATCGAGGTTTTATAACCATGTTTATGATTAAAAGAAAAAAGTATAGACACACACGAGAAAACATAAAATTAACTGAAAAAAATCATGAATAAAAATAAAATTACATAAAAGGAGTCCTCCTATTCCTGGACGTGATGATGGGAGGCAAAATTCTTTGTCTCAACCCACTAAGGGAGCATGCTATTTTTTGGGCTAGGTTTTCGAAACATTCTGGGTGCTGCTCTAATGCTGTTTTGGGTCCAAACTCATGTTTGGACGGTGCAATTAGTTTATATTTTTTAGTGTCGACCGCAGAAAATTACTACAGTTTGGGGATTGGTATCGCAGGTTCAACTTAAATTCAGGAATGTTTGTGATAAATGTGCTATAGTGATAATTATGATGATAGCCTTAAAAATTGTTATGATTGTAATATTTATGATATTAATAATATTGATGGTAATAATGGTGGTTATAAATGGTAATATTGCAGCTTTAGCAACAACTTCACCTTCAGTGAAGATATATATAGCTAATGGAGTCTCGAAATATCAGCACAATAATGGCTGCGATTACTGAAACTACAAATAAGCATGAAGTCACCACAAGGACAGAAAATGATGCTGATTTTGGATGTCCTGCTCCTAGCTCATTGCTCACTCTCACACTGTTTAAAATCAAGTATATGTTAATTGCCTATCTTCATGTAAATAATAGTGCTCCTATATATGCATGTAAAATTGCAATTCCCCTACATGTTGTGCACTGACTTTAGGACAATATCATGGCGTGTTGAAAATTATATTTGCGAGCGTCCATACATAAGCACACATAAGCAGATGCCAAACATAATAATCTCAATGGGAACAAATTTTGTTTTTGTTTAATCTGCAATTTTAAAGATTGGAAGATCAGGATTTTAGAAATCCCGATCAACCGGTCAAATGATTGGTCTAAATTGGCCAACCAGTTAGTCTGTGATAGCGGTCGACTGATTGACCCGACAATAGAGTTTTATAATGTATGCTAGATTCGATCAGTATGGGTTATGTTTAAGATTGATCGTGTGAAATAATTTGACCTTATATTTATGTTTTGGTTTCTAAGGTTAGAGTTTTTAATATTTAATATTACTTTACTTTAAGTCATTTTTTTAATATTTTCTGTATTCATTATAGGTTCTGTTAACATTTCTCTTGACGATCGTCAATAGTCTCCAGTTCTGCATCCGTTGTATTTTGATTTTGTTTTCCGGGTGAGTAGAATAGTCTTTAATATGCATGTAATATAAACAAATATGTATATTGATTATAAGATGAGTACAACTAGTTAATTTGTTGAATATTTATATATGCTACTTTATTTTTCGAGTACTCGTCCATTCTTGAATTTGCACTCGCATTTTATTGAACTAAATTTTATTCGATATGATATACATTGCTTTGATAATTATGCGAGTATATACAAAGTCTTGATATCGGTATACTTGTCCGTAACTCCATGCTAATGGAGAGTAGTTGGTCTACGTGCATACAGTATTTTGTATACTTTGCTAGCGAAAGAGGCACCAACCTTATACGACTAATCCTTTCACAGTGGTCACCTTCGGTTTTCATCTGATCTCTGACATGTATTCCACTACTTTACGATAATATGCTTAGTATGTTTATTTATATCAAAATAAATCGACTTGCAAATTATTAATATTTAAGATGTATGTTAAATGTTATCCACTCACTGAGTTGGTTGAACTCCCTCTTTTATTTTTAATATTATTTCAGGTTTTTAATCTCTGTTAACATGTGGATTTTGTTGAGTGTTTCTACTTCTTCAGTTTTGGTCAGTTTATCTTGTTTTGCGAGATTTTCTTTTTAGTTTTGATCTGATGTCTTAGATACTCTATTATTACATTGTTTTAATTAATTCAGATTTTAAAAATGTAATAAGCATTAAAATTATTTTGAAGTGATATTTGATTTTATTAGTTTTGAAGAATATAATATTTTGAAAGATATTAAAACACTGTAAAATCTTTATATACTTTGTTTTATGATATATATATACATTTTGAAGCTTAGCGTGAGTGAGATGTCCTTACAATACTGCTCATGTGTTTCCGGTTATGATTCCGGGATTTTAGTCATGATAGTTAGGGTGAGATGGTTATAAAATAATAATTATATAAATAATTACAACATACTCTAAATGGTGTGGGGGAATCACTGTCCCCCCACACCCAAAAGCACTGTGGATTACAACAGTAATCCACAGTGTTTTTTTTTTTTTTTGCATTTTTTCCCAACTTTCTCCTTTTTTTTTTTTTTTCCAAAATTACTTTCTTTCTTTTTTCAACTTTTCTTTGTCTTTTTTTTCATTTTTTTTTCAAAATTAATTTTGTTGATTTTGCTTTCTAAATATTGAGCTGATTAAAAATTTCACTTTGTAATTTTTTCCCTTTGAAATACTGTGGATTCCTACGGTTTTTTTCCACATAGTTTTTCTATTTTATTTTTTTATTTTTCAAAATTATATTTGTCAATTTTTTTTAATATTGAGCTGATTGAAAATTTAGTTTGGTAATATTTTTTCTTTAAAACATTGTTGATTGCTACAGTGTTTCTCCGCATTGTTGTTTTTTTTGTTTTTTTATGATTTTCTTCTAAATTATCTTTTTTTATTTTATTTTTTAAAATTTAGCTGGTTAAAAATTAAAGTTACAATATGTGAGGAAATCACTGTAACTTTCCTCGCAAATTACTGTGGATTGCTACAGTGTTTTTTCCCACATGGTTTTTTTTCTGTTTTGTTATGTTTTTTTCTAAAATTGTCTTTATCAATTTTATTTTTTAAATATTAAGCTGATTAAGAATTGCAATTACAAGTAAATACAAGTTTTTCTTCACAAAACACTATGGATTGATACAGTTTTTCCTCACATGGCTTTTTTCCAGTTTCTTTTGTGTTTTTATTTTTTGTAATATTTTTTTTCAAAATTATTTTCGTCGGTTTTATTTTTTTAATATTGAGTTGGTTAGAATTTAACTTTGTAATAAAGCTTAATCATGCGGGGAAAGCATTGTAGCTTTCCTTACAAAACATTGTGAATTGCTACAGTGGCTCTCCACATAGTTTTTTTTCTTATAATTTTTTTCAAAATTATCTTTGTCAATTTTATTTTTTTAATATTGAGCTGTTTGAGAATTACAATTACAAATAAGGCTAAATCATGTGGGGAAGCATTGTAGCTTTCATCACAAAACACTGTGACTTGCTACAGTGTTTCCAACATGATTTCCCCCCACCTTTTTTTGTTATTTTTTTTCTAAAATTATCTCTGTCGATTTTTTTTTAATATTTAGCTGATTAAGAATTTAGCTTTGTAATTTTTTTCTTTAATCAATTGTTGCAGTGTTTTCCCATATGATTTTTTTTTTATTTTTTCCAAAATTATCTTTGTCCATTTTTTTTTTTAATATTGAGTTGGTTAAGAATTATAATTACAATAAAGCTAAATCATATGGGGAAAGCGATGTAGTTTTTCTCAGAAAACACTATGGATTGCTACAGTATTTCTTTAAATAGTTTTTATTTTATTTTATTGGGGAAAGCACTGTAGTTTTCTTCACAAAACATTGTCAATTACTACAATGTTTTTTCTCATGGGTTTTTTTCCTTCCAAAATTATCTTTGTTGGTTTTTTTTAATATTAAGTTGGTAGAGAATTTAGCTTTGTAATTTTTTTTTCTTTTTATTAACAAAAAAGCTAAATGATGTAGCGAAAGCACTGTATCTTTCCTCACAAAAAACTGTGGATTGCTACAAATCATTTTGTTCAGTCTCTAAGTTTTTTATCACCAACAAAACTTTTTTTTCCGTCATGAAATATTTGCTCCATCATACATTTAGTTTTTATTACTTATCTAGCGTTGGTTCATAATTATAACACTATCAAGTGCGTTTGTTTTATAAACCCGCGGCAACGCGCGGGCATGTCATCTCGTAAGATTGTAGTTGTTGTGATGAATCACCATAGTAGTCGTGTAGGTGATAATGAATATTATGAATTGGTAGTGTTGAAGAAAGTATTTTCTTTTTTTTTCATGAAATTAAAATATATTTGGCCGAACTATTACTATTATTGAAAAATATCTTTCATTCACTTGTTTTCATTCACTATTATTGAAAATTATTTGATGCATTTCATACTGAGCCGTTTATTATATCTCTTTCATACTTGGGGTCAAATCCCACACAACGCAGAGGTTAGTTGTCTTTTTCATGAAATTAAAAAAGAAAGAAAAAAAGAATTATGGCCAATATATAGGTTTTCCTGCTGTGTTCTAATGGTTGATTTGCCATTCACAGCACAAGTCCCTCCCATGTATTCTGCTTGAAAACGTGATTGCAATTGGCTTTGAGCCTCCGGCCTCGGTGTAAAAAAATTTCACTAGAGACGAAGGAATTCTGCAGGCTATAATTGCTGGTTAGGGCAAGCATGGTGGCTTCGTCCTTGAGGCGGTCAAACTTGGTGGCTTCATACCCTAACATGAGTGTCACAACGTTCATTAGCTTGAATCCTTGAACATTAGCAACATGCCCTTTGGTCATCTCTTTTGCTGGCTAATAATGTTCATTTCATTATTATTTTGAAAACTTGTTTACTTGTTAAACTTGTTAATATGCACTTTGGTCATCTCTTTTTACTTCTTAAACTCGATCCGACCCAATAAATTAAATAAAAAAAATTGAGATCTTAAGCCTAATTTTGGTTATGTTTCTAATCAAACTAGACAAGATATTAATATGGTAAAACCCAATTGATTTAAAATATTTTTAGTAACTCCATTAACTTAACCAAGATCAAAATGAAGATATTTTTAAAAGAAGTAATACTGTTTTTTTTTTTTAATCTATACAAGTTTAACTCGCGAATTGAACTAATAACCCAAACACTTTTCCAGACAGTTTCCAAGTCAGACTCTGACAGCTATGCCTTAATCGGCTTCCATGACCTTTGGTCATCTGTTTGCTGCTAATAACGGTCATTTCATTATTTGAAAACCTGTCTCATACCATCATCACGTTATTCACTACCCTGCTAGTCTGCTTCCCCTGTATGTTCCCTTTCGCTGAAAATTCATGCCATAGCGGCTTCCATGTGTTTTGATATAATATTGACTTCAAACAAATTTACTTGCAGCGGTCTTCCAAAGCCGCATGGAAATTGGTCCATCAAAACCATTCAGAATTGAACAAAGAATTTCATAGATTTTGACAAAGTCAAGGCTTGACCTTGTTCCAAACAGGAAACACAATTGGTAAAAGAATCTTAACTGGCCAGTTACTGTTACTGCCTCAAGTAGTGAACTAGGGTTCTCCATTGCATCCCTAAACAACATTTACAGTGTAGGCTGTGAGACCTGGATAGAGGAACAGAAGTCTCCTGATGGAACTCAGTTTTGTTTCCACTCCCAAAAAGGAGAGAAACATAAGGAAAAGAAAATAAAGAAAGGAAAGAACTGATACCACAAACAGAAAGAATTAACTTTGATTGACTGATGGAACAGGGGAAAAAACTAATAGACAGTAATATTTATATAGAAATGAAACAGAAATGAAGAAAGAGCAGAGAGTAGAAAGGAAGAAGAAGAGAGAATGAATCTGTTATACAGAGAAGCAGAAGACGAATTCTAGCACTGTTTTATTATTTGCTTTTGCTTAAATGTTCACATTACTAATCCCTAGTTTATATATGCAGTATTAGAAGGATACTACATGGTATTTGCTCTTTCTTTTTGCACTGAAATAATGCTAACAGATTCACTTAACTAGCAAACAATACTAACAACATTCTAACAATATTAATCTATAATCTTCTGACACTTGGTAGACGTAGAGTCGTTGATATCTTTACAAAAACAGGTATCATACTAGTATGGATACAAGGCTCTCTCCCTCCATAATGACCTACCTCTCTCTCCTCTCTTTGTTTATAATTTTTTTTTTAAGTTTAGAAAAAGTATGATTCAACCCGTAACGAAGCGTGGACGAATATATTAATATATAATTTTTTTTTTGTTTTCCTTTTATAACTCTCTAAAGAATTACAAACAAGAAAACATATTATGACTCAACAATATGTGGTTCTTATTGGAAATGATAAGAAGAATGTTTTTTGGCTTGATACTTGGATTAATAATTATTGTTTAGCATAGCACTTCCCTAATCTCTTCCACTTATCCAACGACAAAGAAGTCAGTATTGATAAGATGGGAATGTGGGAAGGGTATGACTGGATTTGGTTGTTTTCCTGGATAAGACCTTTGCGGGGTCGTAACATTGGTTTGCTAGATCAACTTTATGCAATCCATTCGACAGTGCACCTAGACAAAGATGGAGAGGATAGACTGATCTGGAAGGATAATAAAACAGGAAGATTCTCAGTGAAATCTCTTTGTGGGTTGTTAAGTCCCAAACCTTACACAAATAGTGGCTTCTTTTTTGTTGGGATTTGGAAAGGTATTGTCCCTTCTAAAGTGGAGATCTTTCACTCGATGGCTATCATTAACAGAATCAACACCCGGTGTATGTTGGTTCGAAGAGGTATTTTGGGTATTTCAGAGTCTAACTGCCCTATATGCCTAGCGGAGGAAGAGTCGGTTGATCATATCATGTTGCATTGCCACAAGCATTGGATCATTTGGTCCAAAATCATTAAGTGGTGGGATTTAGATTGGTGCTACCCAAAGAGCTTCTCAGATATGTGGTCTCAGTGGACTTATCTGGTGCATGGTAAATTTTAGAAGAAAGCTTGGCTGATGTTGTTTTTCTCAGTGGCATGGTCCCTTTGGCTTCTTCGAAATGATCTGATTTTCCAATAGAAGACACCTGACTATGATACAATCTTCTTTCTTATTATCACTCGTCTATGTCTATGGCTAAAAGCTATCCATTCTGATTTCCCATACTCCCCATCAGATCTGCTCAGATCAGCAGATGGCCTGATTCGATGGTCCAATGTTCAGTCTACCAGGATTGTTAATACGTGGTCTCCTCTTATGGTTAATAGCTTCAAATGAAATGTAGATGGCTCTTCTCTTGGTAAGCCAGGTCCCTCTGGAATAGGTGGTGTCTTGCGAAATCATCATGGCCATCTCCTCGGTGTTTTCTCTGTTCCAGTTGGGATTTTAGATTCCAATTTAGTTGAGTTAAGAGTTGTTGTCAAAACTATTGAGCTCTCAGCCTCTAATTGTCTTCTCCATCATAAGCATCTTATTATAGAATCTGACTCTGCCAATGTCATTAGCTGGATGCATAATCCTCACAACAGACAATGGATGCATCACAAGCTTTTCTCCTCTGTTAACGGATTGAATGCATACTTTGGCTCAATCACCTACACTCATGTCTTTCGTGAGAGTAATTACATGGCAGATTACATGGCTAAACAAGGAGTGCGGAGATCAAGTGAATTTGTTGCCTGGTTTTGAATCATCCATCAGTCATGTGGATCTTCTTGTGTGTTTTATGTTGTTATGCTTGTGAGAATATGACTGGTTGATCTGTGAGAGGAAAGCTTCAGTTAGGAGGTCATTCTAATGATTATTGGTAGTTCTCCCCGGCTTTATTGCTTTCATTGCATTAACTGTGCAGAGATATATGTTGTTCTTTGGCTATTTTTGTCTTTCGCTTTCCTTAGTCTGGGTTGTTTTCTTAGTGTTAATCTGCCATAATATGATATTATGCGGATCATGTTTTTTTAGTGTTTTCTTTTAGCGTTTAATGAAATAATTATCTTTAAAAAAAACAAGAAAACATAAAATTAACTGAAAAAATCAAGTTGATTCATTGAAATAAATTGAATAAAAATAAACTATACCATTTGTTTCACAACCACTCTTATTTTTTCCAGTGGTTGCACCAAAACAAGAAAAAAAAATGAAGTATGAAATTAAAGTTTAGCACCATCCCCATCCTTCTTTTATTTCAACTATCCTCACCTTCATCGAGAAACCCTAGTCGTATAATTTAACTCCCTAAGATATTCATGAGCTTGAATCTTGTTTTTGGGTCTCATTATTAGTGACTGAAGCTGTAGAAAAGTTTACGATGGCATCAGGAAAAGCAGGTGGTGCATGAGCAACAATATGGCCAGCAAAATTCATTTCACCCAAGGGGCAATGGCCACCACTACCAAGGCCAGGAGTATGAGTGCATGGAGATCCACTAGATGGTGGAACCGGAGCCCTTTGAAGAGATTGAATATTCCCAAGATTTTGCTTTAACCATTGCTCTCCTTCTAATGGCCTAGCTGCCAATATTTGGTGAGAGCATGGTCCAAAAACAATGGCAACAAAGATTATCATTGTTAAGCATTGGTTTTTTCTTTGAGAACCCATTTGAAAGAGAAACCTGAGGAATACTGGGATCTTAATTAGGCAACAATATCCGGTATATGCAAAGAGCTAGCTGGCTGGCAAAATGGATGGTGGTGGTGGTGGTGGTGGTCTTGGAGACGAAGAAGGTTAGCTAGGTTGTGGTATATGGAAGATGTGGGAGGAAGATGGGATCTATACTTATATACATGCAAGGACACATGAAATATGTTTTAAGGCATGGTTTCTTGATTTTCGTGTGTAGCCAGATGTCATGTGTTGACTAATGGCCGCGGTTTAAAGTTTGAATGGAGAGAGTCTAAATTATAGACAAGACCTTGAAATGCAAACAAGAACTTACTTTTATACGTGAACTTTTAATCAAAGTTTAAGAAGTCCTCCTGTTCCTGTACGTGATGATGGGAGACAAAATTCTTTGTCTCAACCCAGGAAGGGAGACTGCTATTTTTTGGGCTAGGTTTTCGAAACATTCTGGGTGTTGGTCAAATGCTGTTTTGGGTCCAAACTCATGTTTGGACGGTGCAATTAGTTTATATTTTTTAGTGCGACCGCAGAAAATTACTACAGTTTGGGAATTGGTATCGCAATTCGCAGGTTCAACTTAAATTCAGGAATGTTTGTGATAAATGTGCTGTAGTGATAATTATGATGATATCATTAAAAATTGTTATGATAGTAGTATTTATGATATTAATAATATTGATGGTAATAATGGTGGTTATAATTAAGATTATCATCACAACTTATATTACACTGTTCTAATTAATTTTAGATATTGATAATATAATAAGTATTATGAATTATTGTTTTGTTTTATTTTATTATGAGAATTATTTTGAAGTGATATTTGATTTTATTGATTTTTAAAGAATATAATATCTTGGAAGATATTGAAACACTGAAATTTTTATATAATTTATTTTATGATATGAATGTTCTGAGACTTAGCATAAATATGGTGTTTTTACGACATCGCTCATGCATTGTCAATTATAAACCTGAGATTCTAGTGGTGATATTTATAATGAGATGATTATAAAATAATAATTATATGAATAATAAGATTGTAATTGTTGTAATGGATGATGATGGTAATAATCTATGTGGTGCTGATAATGAATATTATGAATTGATAGTGTTGAAAGAAATATTTTCTTTTTTTTCATGAAATTAAAATATATTTGATTAATTATTATTGAAAAATATCTTTCATTAACTATTATTGAAAATTATTTGATGCATTTCATACTGAGCCGTTTATTATATCTCTTTCATACTTGGGGTCAAATCCCACACAACGCATAGGCTAGTTGTCTTTTTCATGAAATAAAGAAGAAAGAAAAAAAGAATTATGGCCAATATATAGGTTTTCCTGCTGGGTTCTAATGGTTGACTTGCCATTCACAGCTCAAGTCCCTCCCATGTATTCTGCTTGAAAACGTGATTGCTGGTTAGGGCAAGTATGGTGGCTTCATCCTTGAGGCGGTCAAACTTGGTGGCTTCATACCCTAACATGAGTGTCACAGTGTTCATTAGCTTGAATCCTTGAACATTAGCAACATGCCATTTGATCATCTCTTTTGCTGGCTAATAATGTTCATTCCATTATTATTTTGAAAACTCGTGTATTTGCTGAAAAATATTTTTTTAAAAGAAATAGTTTTTATGGAAAGTGGTTTTATGAAGAAAAAAAAAATTTCGATATTAAATAGTGTCATGAAAAATAAGTTGGAAAATATTTTTTAGTATTTGGTTATGTCATAAAAAATGAGTTGGAAAATAACTTACTAATTTTTTTTTAAGTTCATTAAAATAATAAGAAATAAATCTTACAAATTAAAAAGTTGAATGAGAATGAAATTGAAAAAAAAAATCTAATTTTATAAATTATCTCAAATAAAATAAATAACAATAAAAATAATATAGATCAAATCTAAAAGATGAAAAAATTGAAAAATAATGAAATTAAAATAATAATAATTACAATTTCTCAAATTATTTCAAACAAAATAAGTACCAATCAAAATAATAAGAATCAAATTTGATAGATAAAAAATTTCAATTAAAAAATAATAAGAGAAAAGCAAATAATAATCATAAAAATAAAGACCAAAGTTAATACAAAAATCAAATTAAATCAAATTCTAAAAGGTGAAATTGAAAAAAAAAATTCAAAACAAAATATATAACAATAAAAAGTTTGAGGACTAAATTTGTTATAATCAGCAAATAATATGATATTTTTAAATTTTTTATAACTTTTAGAAAGTGTTTTTCACCCAAAATAAAAGCAAAATACTTTCTTAAAAACCAAGTCAAATTTTTTACTATAAAAATCAATTTTTCTAATGACAAATAAAAAGAAAAGTTTAAAAAGTAATTTCCTGAAAACTAGATATTAATCCGGTAAAACCTTATAATCTAACATATTTTTAGTAACCCAATTAACTTAACCAAACTCAATAAAAAAAAAGATTTTTTTTGAAAAAATTAAAAAATAATGCTGTTTTAATAAAAAAATCAATCCTAATTTAACTCACGAATTGACCTCATAACCCAAACACTTTTCCAGTCAGTTTCCAAGTCAGACCCTGATAGCTACGCTATTATGCTTCCATGCCCTTTTTGTCATCTGTTTGCTGCTAATAACGTTCATTCCATTATTTGAAAACCTGTCTATTACCATCATCACGTTATTCACTACCCTGCTAGTCTGCTTCCCCTGCATGTTCCCTTTCACTGAAAATTCATGCCATAGCGGCTTCCATGTGTTTTGATATAATGACTTCAAACAAATTTACTTGCAGCTGTCTTCCAAAGCGGCATGGAAATTAGTCCATCAAAACCACTCAGAATTGAACAAAGAATTTCATAGATTTTGACAAAGTCAAGGCTTGACCTTGTTCCAAACAGGAAACACAATTGGTAAAAGAATCTTAACTGGCCAGTTACTGTTACTGCCTCAAGTAGTGAACTAGGGTTCTCCGTTGCATCCCTAACACGTTAGGGAGAGCACTAACATAACATGGTTGCCATCACCTTGCTAAACACCATTTACAGTGTAGGCTGTGAGGCCTGGATAGAAGAACAGAAGTCTCCTGATGGAACTCAGTTTTGTTTCCACTCCCAGAAAGGAGAGAAACAAAAGGAAACGAAAATAAAGAAAGAAAAGAACTGATAAAACAAACAGAAAGAATTAACTTTGATTGACTGATTGAACAGGGAAAAAAACAGGTATCATACAAGTATGGATACAAGGCTCTCTCCCTCCAAAATGACCTACCTCTCTCTCCCCTCTTTGTTTATAAAATTTCTCTGCTTTTCAGACTTCCAACATGCTACAAAATTATCTTATGATGCCAAATGTATCGCTTAATTCAATGTGAGGACAGCAGGTTTTTTTATCTGTCACATTACCTGGTGATCTGCTTGCACATGCAAAACTGTGGTGTGGGGATGAGTTTTGAAGGAATTTCATTGGTAGGTATGGAACTCTCAAAAATTTTGGTCCATCACACAGAAAGGACAGAAAACAAGAATTACCAGACAACTTTTCTACTACTCAAGGATTCAAATAAGTTTCCCAACCATCTGTTTGTAGTTTTTCTGCCTTCTTCAAGACATCGTCCCTTGTATCTTCTTGATACTGGCTCATTCTGCAAAACAAATAGGATTACAGTTGAGGAAACCTTCAGTTGTTATCCTGTCACACAAGCACATAAACAGAGGAGAGGGAGAGATAGAACCTTGCCAAAAGGTCGGTATCACCAACACCCAACATCCTTACTGCTAGCAAACCTGCATTTGTGGCATTATTAATTGCCACAGTTGCAACAGGTACTCCCCTTGGCATCTGGATAATAATAGATTAAGGAAGAATTTAATGAAAGACAAATTTAAAAAAATAATGAGCAAATTAAAAAAGAACGAAATAAATGTCAAACACAGGCAATGGATTGTATCTGAGGACATTATTGTTGGACATCAACTTCCTGCAATGAGGGTCAAACTGCAGATTCTGTGTTGGACGACAAAAACATCCTCATAACTTCCTGATTTAAATGGGAACTTGGGTTTATGTTTAATATTTCTATAAACATGTTGTTAAGATCTGCTCTCGTTCTTTTGCCTGCATTATGCTCATAGAGTAACTGAACCTAGGAAACATCAGTGCTAATACCAAACCAAAGAATCTTGCATTTACAAATCCCACAGAAGTCACAAAGAACTATAGCTTCCTTTCAAAGGAGAATCGATTAAAAAAAAAATAGCATGTAAAGAATGGAAAAGGGTATGTCTACTTTTCCATGTGCCCATTTTAGGAAATAAGCTAGTAATGGAACTTGGAATGCTAAACTGGAGGTCACTGCTATTTTTGACAATGGACATCCTGAAATTGTTATATTATCTGTGATGAAATAGTGTACCTGTACAATTGATAAGAGTGAATCCATTCCATCCAAAGCAGAAGCACGAACAGGAACACCAATAACAGGCAAGGGGGTCAGCGAAGCTACCATACCTGTAAAGTCAAACCAATGCTTTATTAAGGCCAGTGAGAGTTGACAGGCATAATATTCTATATAAACCATCACATATATAACTAGCCTGGCAAGTGAGCTGCACCACCAGCACCAGCAATGATGATTTGGATGCCTTGGTCTTGAGCAGACAGTGCATAAGAAAACATCATTTCAGGAGTTCGATGGGCTGATACTATTCTCACCTGCAAGTTACATATTGTTAGCCATGAAAGTCAGGTATAAATGGAACAAAAGAAACCATTGCTGACGCATTCCAGAAGAAAACTGCAAATTTAAAAAGCAACCTCATGAGGCACTCCAAACACAGTCAAAATCCTTGCAGCATCCTTCATTATAGGAAGATCTGAATCAGAGCCCATAATGATCCCAACACGCGGTTTAACTACATTTAAACAAACATCAGGAACCAAAATAAACTTAAACTGAAAGAACAGATACATCTTAAGTTTAACTGTGAGGTCTTATAATATTTAAGAAGAAAAATGTATGAAACTGATTATAATTGAGCTGAACTATATTCATGAGTTTAGATCCTCCAAAATGAACGATAAGATAAGTCTACTACCTCTAGTACCTATCAACTACTATATCCAGTACCTATCTCCAAGAAATTAGCAAGACATAAATCCAAAAATTGAACTTGTGAATGATGGAAGGGACATTTAATCTCCATTTTAACTTTAAGACAGATACATACTTCATGATGCAACTCATGGAAATTTGCAGTAAGAGAAGGTGAGGAAAACCATACAACTAGAACATGTCATCTAGCCACAAGATCGAGTACAATGATCAAGTCATCATACGAAAACTTACCAGCAGTCTGACTCTCAGAACCTTCTTCCTTCAGCATTGATTTTAACTGTGCTTCCACTATGCCCATTGAAGGGCCGGCAATAGTGATATGGCCCATCTTCCGTTGCTTTCGCATTTCTGCACAATTACTTTACAGTGGAGAAAAAGAGAGAGGGAGAGTAGGAAATCAGGGAAAGTATAGAATTTATGCAAAAACTAACCTGGTTTATCATACCAATGGACAGAAGCCCCTTGTATGTTCAATGCTCTTCCAATCAACTGGTGAGCTAAGTGAAAACCAGGCTCACCCTAAAAGCATAAACATTGTCATTAGTCAATTAATTTTTTATTTGAAATATTCTAACAAAACATATAAAATAGCAAAAACAATTGACAACATTTTGATGTAGACTTGTGAAGGAGCTGCCTATTTTTCAGCTAACAAAACGACATGCCCACCCAAACCCCAAAGCTCCTACCCATGCATACAATTGAGAATCCTTTAACATTTGGAATTGAATCAGAGTTCAATGAGCACCAGAAGTCAGCAAATGTTTAGAAAAAAAGATGATTAAATCAGAAGCACATGTCACAGACCAACTCTGAATGACTTCTATTGAGAACTCATCATTAGCTAGGAACTACGAGCCTAATCTTTCAATTTTCAATACATGAAAGATGTTTGACACCTCTAAGTTTCACAACTTGGTTGCATGTTATATTCACAATCCCTACCCAAGATCCATAGTTAAATTCAAATCGTGTCCTAACCGTTCTGTTTCCTGAGATTGGCCCACAGTTCTCACAAAATATTGGCATGTGCTTCATGTAAGTTATGTTGTGCAACTGCTTTTGGAATTACCAGAAACACAATAGCAGTCCACACACATTAACATACACATGAACATTTACTATTTGAGTGCATATGCTTGGTTTTATGTGTGCATATGATAAAAGAATGTTCAAACACATGACTTGGAAACCAAAGGACCCCATCAAACTTCTTGCAGAGGTTTCAAAATATTAAACAAATGGAAAAAAATACAAAATTGGAATTGGAGAAGAAAACAATTCACCTCGTCTTCACCCAGTATATTGTACATGATAGCAGCAGGAGTCTTCATTGCTGGATCACCAAGTGGAAGACCCAGAACAGCTCTCAAATGCTGTTCGAATTGTGAGGTATAGCAGGACTCAATTGTGTGATGACCACTATTATGAGGTCTGGGAGCTACTTCATTCAGTAAGATCTGTTTAAAAGGGAAAGCATCAACATATTAGTCAAAGACAGCAAGTTCCTGAAATCCTGAAACTGAGAATTATGGAATGTATTGTGCAGATAAAATGAAATACACTGAAAAATACAAGTACAACCTGACCATCCTTTGTCAAAAACAACTCCACTGCAAACACACCAGCACCTTCTAATGAGCTAACAGCTTTATGTGCAACATCAGTGGCAAGTTTTCTGATCTTCCATGGTATATCAGCAGGAGCCTTAACCACGTGACAAATGTTTTCCCTGCAAGACTCAACGTCTGCAATCAGATGTAAGGAGATGCAACTATACTAATTGATAAACATTATCCAGTCAAATTCATCTGGCAAACTCAAACATTGTTGAAACCAAATGCACTGAAAACCAAAATAGCTACAAAAAAGAGCATGGAAATGCCTTATCTATACCGTACTTGTGAATAGTTTCAACAACAGGGTAGCACGAAATGGAATTGTCTCTTCCTCTAGCCACAATGACAGCTAGCTCCTTCACAAAGGATGTCCATTTCTCAACATATAAACCTCGATCAAATCCTCCAAGAGCTGGAAAACATCATGAATATTATATTACAACAAGGAGTAGATCCAGCAGGAACTATTTCTATAAAGAAAAACAAAAATAAGAACTACAAACTAGGCATGAAAAGCAGCAAGGATGAGGAAATTAAAGTGGACCATTAGAAAGAATTGAAATGGCAAGACTATATGAGCTTCAAGGAAAAAACTAACAAGAAATGCCCTTGATAATAGAATAATATGAAGCCAATCACTGTTCAAAATCACCCAAACATTCTTAACGATTACTTATGACTATGAACACAAGGAGAGGTGAGCAATTGTGACGAGGAAATGTAGGAGAAATAATGAAAAGATGAAGCAATTTTATTTCAAGTCAAAAGACAAGGACTTACAAAGAGAGATTTCATTCAAAAACATATGAAGGCTTTTAAGTCAAGTTATTGACAACCTTTCCTGTTAGAGCGAAGAATGCTGAAGGTCTCAGCAAGCTCATTGCTGAAGCTGTCAAGGATAGGAAGGAAGCAACTTCCTGTTGCTTTGGATTAACATATAAGAAAAATTATGAGCCCTAAACACCATCCATATAGCATAATCTAAAACATGGCACAATCACACAGATAAATGTCTGTCCAGGATTGGTAATTTTTCTATTTGATTGGTCCAAACTAGATGAATGGGCTTTCACATTCTTCCCAAGAATTTAATATGACATCAAATACATTTCCAGTGCCTTGGGAGTGGCCTGTTTCATATGGATTTTACAGCCAAAACCCCCTAAACCCAAATTAAAGGTTAATAACATCTTTGGTTGTTGTTCTCTACAAGACAAATAATAATTATACTATAACTGTGTCCATTCCAGACAAAATGAACAAGACGAGATGAAAAGAGTCTAGTATAAAACATATGATGGATCTTCTCTGGCCATAACATTTGGATCCTTAACATTTTGAATTGCAATTAAGATATGGTAGATACTAAACTGCTGTTAATCAGTAGCACAGTCTAGCACATATGAATACAAGTATAGCATTTCTCAAGCCTAAATTGGATACCAAATTTCCTTAGTAATTGGGCCTCAGTATTGAACATCTCACCATTTACAGCAGAAGAAAGCTCATCTTCACTCTTAGCAACTGCATTCCCACGCCCATCATAAGCTAGCCTTTTGCTCTTGAGCATTAGAGGATAGCCAAATAAGTCGCCTGCTCTCTTGGCACCTTCTAGATCATCAATCTGTACTAGTCATACTTCAATATCAGTTAACTAGAAGATATTAAGCTAATAACAGGTAATGAAAAATGAAGACTGCATGTGGCTTCCTCCAGGGAAATACTACAAACAGCAGCTAACCTGCATAAAGTCAGGAAGGGGAATCCCATGCCGAGAAAAATGAACCTTCTGGAGATACTTATCCTGAAAAATTGAAACATGGATCCATCTAGAAATTTCATCATGGAGCCAAAATCATGTTTGGCTTTGAATTTAAATCCAAACTCCCTATGAAGTAAGTCTAAATGCCAAAGTTGCATATCGTTTACAAAATAACATTACCCATCAACTCTGGAAATCAAAAGAGACATACTTGGATAATTCTAATAGTGGAGGCTTTCGGTTGGCAATCAACTCCTTGCTGCTCAAGCTTCTCCATTGTAGCAGCATCAACATGTTCGATCTCCACAGTCAACACTCCACATCTACAACAGCATAATTAACAAAATTAACACAAAAGACTCAAAAACTCCAATAACAACCAAATTCCATCAAGATTGAACCTTTTTGCGAATTCCTGAACTGTTGCACTATCATCAAAGCTTCCAACCATATGATCATATGCAATCGCACTCGCTGGACAATTAGTCAATGGGTCCAAAACCATGACTTTAATAGCCATTTCTGAAGCTGCTTGGCATAACATACGACCCAATTGCCCACCTCCCAATACCCCAACAATCACCTCGGACACTCCATGAACTGGCAAGTCATCTTTCCTACATTCACCACATTAAACAATCTAATCACTCAACTCCAACAAGATACCAACACAAAACAGCTATTTCTTTTGATTATTTATTTTTTATCAAAACATTTCCATATGGGCACTCATGCAATGAAAAAAAAAAGCAAAAAAACATAACCTTGAATAAGACATGCACAATTGTATGCACAACTCAATTCTCTTTCTTTCTTTTGCAAAAAAATCAATCTGGGTACTGATAAAATGAGACAAAAAAGTAAAAAGACACAAAATTGGTGCACGGGTACAAACCGGAAAGAAGTATCGTGAGTGTCAGTTGATGCTTGACAAGCCAAGACTGGACTTTGAAACTGTTTTAGCGAAGAGGACTTGGTGTGTTTGTCCATTAAAGATAATCTTGTTGAAAGGGAAACAGAACAAGGCTTGAAACCGAAATCAGATTTTGAAAACAGTAGGAGTTTAGGTACTAGGGTTGTCTGTTGCAGCAGCAGCATCCTGTACCGGAGGAGGGTTTTGTGGTTGGGGTTTTTGCCTGAACCTGTAACTAGGGAAGTAGTAGAGGTTCGAACGTTGGAGTTCTTTTTATTTTATTTTATTTTTGTTAGTTTTTTTTTCTTTTTTGAAAAGAAAATAATTTATATTTGGGAATGGTATATATTACATTATTGACCCGCGGTACGTTATACATTGAGATATATTTTTCTAAAAACATTATTTAGATATTATTAATATATTTTTAGTGAAAAAAATTATGTAAAGATAAACTTCATGTGTGATGTAATTAACTTTATAAGTTAAAAAGCTATTTGAATGATATGTAAAACATAGTTTAACTAAAAATAATATCTCAAGATAACAATAGTTTAATTAAAAAAAATATCTCAAAATAACAATTTTTTTAATATTAAGATAACAATTTAACTTAACATAAGTTAACATGTCAATTTTGTGACTCGGGTTATGAGATTATGATGACCTAGTAAAAAACAAATCAAAACAAATTATAAAGCCTAATTTTCAATCAACTCAATGTTGAAAGATGAAATTAAAAAAAAAATTAAAAAATTATCTAAAAAAGTGACTCTAGATAACCTATCAAAATCATAACTTGAGCCATAAATAACCACATAAAAAATTTAAAATAAATTAGAAAGTTCAATTCTCGATCAATCTAATATTGAAAAATAAGACTAAAATTTAAAATAAATTATAAAAAAAACATAAAAAAATAAATCAAATCAATTCTCTAAACTCATGACTAAGGTCATAAGACCGAGATAACCCCATATAAAAAAAAAGTGATATGATTTAACCAAGATTAACTTGTTAAATTTACGATTTTGATCAAGAGACTAAGATGATCCCATAAAGAGCAAATAAAAAAAAATTATGAAGTTCAATTCTCAATTAATCGTATCAGATTTAATATTGAAAGATAAAATTTATAAAAAATTTAATTAAAAAATGACACAAAAATTAAGCCAGGTCAATTTGGGTTAACCCGTTAAGCATTATTCTCGAGTTATGAGGCCGGGATAAACTTATAGAAATCAAACCAAAATAAATCATGAAACATAATTCTCAATCAAACACAATATTAAATAATGAAATTAAAAAAAAAAGTCAATTAAAAACAAAAAAGAAATTGAGTCAACTGGATTAACCTACTAAATCCACAACCCGGACCGGAGACAACCCAGTAAAAACAAATTCAATATTGAAGGACATGAGATTAAGATAACTTTTTATAAAGAAAATTAAAAAAATGACTTGATTTAACTAGTGTTAAAATACAAAAACCTGCGACCCTGATAATGAGACTAAAATATCCCTATAGAAAACAATCAAAACATATTATAAAACTCATTTCCCAATCAATCCAGTATTAAATGATAAAATTAAAAAAAATTCAATTAAAAAAAACAAAAATAACCTAAGTCAACTCGGGTTAATCTGTTAAGAACTATTCTCGGGTCATGAGACCGGATTAACCCAATAGAAAGCAAATAAAATAAATCATAAAGTCTAATTACTAATAAATCAAATATTAAAGAATAAAATTTTAAAAAAAAGTTAAATAAAAAAAACCTGA
Source organism: Populus trichocarpa (assembly GCF_000002775.5). NCBI lineage: Eukaryota > Viridiplantae > Streptophyta > Magnoliopsida > Malpighiales > Salicaceae > Populus > Populus trichocarpa. Next base: position 1,704,186 of record NC_037303.2, on the reverse strand, counting down.
CTAGTCGGGTTAACTCGCGATTCATATTATGAGTGAAATAATCCAATAAAAAAAAATTAATATTAAATAAAAAAATATAACATTAATTAAAAAATAAAAACAAATAGTTTTTTTAGTACCACATCATAACAGGGAGGAAATTACTGTTCATTGCCACAGTAAATTCTCGAACACACATCAGCCAGCCCTTGGAGGAAGAATCTGAACTGTTGCTTTGATTGTGCTTGAACTGTTGAAGAACTCATTGTTTTAAAAAGGACACTCATGGAGAGATGCTTGCAAGGTTCTTTCCTGACTCGTGAGACCATAAACTTCACAGAGTTGTGGAACAATAATTTAAATTATTAAATAAAATTTTAAAATATAATTTATATATATATTTTTTGTTACTACCTTCGCATAACTCTTCCATCTTTGTTTCTTCCATGAACAGAAAATGCCCAGCTTGGCATTGTAATAACAAATATAAGGTTAACAAATATAAAGTTATGTTTGTTTTCTGGAATTCACTTTCTGGGAAATTATTTTTCAAACTTTTTTGTGTTTCTTTGCTTTTAGAAAAGTTGATTAACGAAAAACACTTTCCAGTCAAAGGAAAATTTGGCTTGGTTTCCAGGAAAGTGTTTTCCTGAAAAATTTAGACGGAAAACACTTTCCGGAAGTTGTGAAAAATTTAAAAATGTCATATTATTTGCTGATTATATCAAATTTGGTCCTCAAACTTTTGATTGTTATATATATTTTGTTTTGAATATTTATTTTTCAATTTCATCTCTTAAAATTTAATTTTTATATTAATTTTGGTCCTCATTTTTATAATTGTTATTTGCTTTTCCCTTATCATTTTTTTTATTGAAATTTTTTATATATCAAATTTGGTCCTCATTCTTTCGATTGTTACTTATTTTATTTGAAATAATTTATGAAATGTTAATTATTATTATTTTAATTTCTTCATCTTTCATTTTTTTTTAGATTTGATCTCTATTATTTTGATTATTATTTATTTTATTTGAGATAATTTATGAAATTATATTTTTTTTCAATTTCATTCTCATTCAACTTTTTAATTTGTAAGATTTGTTCCTTATTATTTTAATAAACTTGAGAAAAATAAAACATTAATAAGTTATTTTCCAGCTCATTTTTCATGACATAACCAAACACTGAAAAGTGTTTTTCAATTTATTTTTCATTACACTGCCAAACATTAAAAAATAATTCACTTTCCTGAAATTTATTTTAAAAAAAAAAAATATTTTCCAGTAAACAAACATGACCTAAATTGAAAAACTTTAGTTTTGGATCATGATGCCTTGATTTAGAGGGTGTGCGGCTGTACGGTGCAACCATGTTAAATTGACAAACAAATCATATTAACAGGTTGATTTAAAAAAAAAAAAAACTTTTGTATTATTTGAATGGTCAACAATATCCACACAGAAATCAACTATGGTAACTATGCATTCACTAATCACACTCAAAATCAAAAAATAAAGAAGAAACCCCCCATCCAAGCTCATGTTTGAAGGGGGCAGGGGACTGGTAACTTGTGATCACTGCAAACCAAGGAATTATGGGAAATGACACTGCTCTGACATTCAATCCTATGGATTTTGTCCAAAGAGAAAACAACCTTGTGAGACTGTACACTTGATTGCCAATCTTCAATACCATGTTCGGCAATTTTTCTTTACATTCCGGCGTATCGATGTGTCTTTTAGCATAACTAAGCACCTGGTAAATGAAAGCACAAAAGCATGAATGAGCTGCACAATCAGAAGAACTTCGAGGAACTCGGAATCAAATGTCTCTACTGCAAAGGAAGAACTCATTGGAGTACTCACATTTATCATTTGTTGTATACAAAAGCCTTAAGCAGTGATTTGCTCTCTTTGTTGTATCCCGATCTTTCGCAATTCTTTCAGGTGAGAAGCTATCTCCTGAATGAATTGAAGCCCTTCCTCTCCATATCTGATTGAGTTAATGCTGTGCTCAAGGAAATTCTGGTCTGCCTCAAGAGCTTCCACCTTCTGACTTAGATCAGAAACTTCATTTACTAGAGAATTTAGATCAGTTTCTTGAGTGGAACCTAAAGATTTCTCTAGTAAGGGTCCTTGAACAGGCTCATTTCTTCTATCGGTCATTGATAATTTACTCTCTTCTGCCCCACCATTCTGTTCAGCTCCCGCTTTGCTATTCAGATCCCTCATGTCATTTTCCTTGTCTCCAGAATATTCACTGTTGATCAACTCTAAGCTTAGTCCATTATTAGAAAATAGATGAAGCTTCCTTTTCAACTTCTTCAAACTTTGTGTGATATACGACTTTTCATCTTCAAAATCAAGCAATGAACTATTCACAGTAATGATATTCTTATCCGCAAGTGACGTGTTCGTTCCTTCAACTTGTTTTTCTTCAACTGAGTTTTTACTGGTGCTTGCACTATCTTCTATACATCCAGCTTCAGAGTGATCCGCTCTCGTACCTGTTGCCTTTCTGTCAGAAATTGGTGTCTCAAAGATTGCTTCGTTGGGGAACTTACTCCTATAAAACTCAAGTTCCTCTTCTAGATCTTGGACCTCTTTCTCCTTTTCTGTGAGAAGGTCATTCGTTTTTTGCAATGCTTCCATATCATACTCAGCTTGCTCCTCCATCATTCTTAGGCTCTGCAGAGCTTCCATGTGGAGTGTTGCCTTCTCTTCCTGTATTCGAGTAATCATGGCCATAGCTTGATTTACAGCAATTGTGGATGCGTTCCTTTCTTCCTCCAGTTCTTTGTACAAAGCACTCAGCAATTTCTTATCATGCTCAACCTGCCGTTTTAACCGATCAATGTCACTTTCACCTTCAATTTCACTGACAATACTTCCATCCAAAGATAGACCAGACTCATTTCTTTCTAGCGTGATTCGCTTTTGAAGAATTTGCATTCCTATGATACTAGAAGCATCAGAAGTCTTTACTTCGTCACTGTTAATAGATAATTTAGGACTAATAGGTACTCTGGGACTCATAGGGACTCTAGGACTCATATCATTCATTGACTGCTCTCTAGCAGCAGAGAGTTGTGAGAGTAAAAGCTTCAAATCTTCGCTAAGTCTTGAAGAATCCTTTACAGCCCTTTGTTCAGCAAGAACACCAGACAACTGCCTTCCCCTATTCCCAACAGCTAGCTTATAAGCATCACTGAGATCCAATAAGTTTGCAAAGTGCTGACCATTGTCACTAGAACTAGGGTTTATTTCTGAAGCTGTGTCAGTTCTTCTAGCTGGCTGACTTTCTCCCTTGCAGAGATCCTCACCGCCTGTCACAGATGTCTGCCAAGCTTCCTCTTCTCTGGATACACCTGTATAATGTAACAACAAAGCAACGAAAGGTTACCAAAATATGAATTAGCACCATCCACAATAGTTGAGGCCCTTTGTAGTTCTACAAAATGAAATTATCCAAGTGCAACCTTTGCTAATAACAGAAATACCAATAGAAGTCCTGTAGGAGGAGGAGTTCGAACTTACAGCTCTCTTTTAATCCTTGAACAGGAGTTTCTGCTCCATTTGTTGATGGAAGGAAATCAACAAGCGAAATGAGCTCGCTCTCCTGTGAAAGTTTGTCAGGATTTATCCTCTCTGTTGATGGACGAACACTGTCTACTGAAATAATCCTGTTCTCATCTGATGCTTCCGGTGGAGTTTCTTTCGCATTTGATGATTGAGGAACGTCATCTAGAGAAATAATCTCTCTTTCTTTTGATGCTTTTTGAGGGCTGTCACTGGCAATTGGTGATGGAGGAACGTTATCATGGGAAATGAGCTCAGGAGGTGTAGAGGAATCAGCCTTGCAATCAGCTTGTTGCCAATTAAGCTCCTCCAAATCATGCTCAATAGGAACTCTAGATGCTATTGCTGTGACAGTATGCGAGTTGATAGCATCTGATTGCACCTTTGAAGCCAAAATTGAAGGCTCAGGTGAAGAAACTGGATCGATCAGTTTCTCAGTAACAGAATCATCGAGTAGACTGGTAGTGCAAGGTTCTGGCTTCACGTATCCAACTGAAATATCTTCGTGTACAGCATTTTTGCCATCATCATCAGACAACATGACTTCAGATTCAGTATCAGAGTTGAACTTAAGTTCGGTGTACCCTACATGAGATAAATGATCAAACCCACTAGTTTTCTGTCGAGTACTTCTGATGGGTATAGATTGTTTACTCTTCTTCAGGTTGCTGCAGTCATGTTTAATAGCACCTGATAAAGGGACATCAAGATCAGCAGCCCCAGAATCAACTGATATAGCCCGCATCAGCTTTTGGCAATATCCTCTTGGAATCCATGGTTCATTGCAACAAGAACATTGTCTAGCAACTGAGCTATGACCATCAAGTAGTGAGTCCTGATCTAAAACAAAGCTAGAATCCTCCCCCAACTTCCCCACCAACAACCTATACGTTTCAGCATTGGACTTATTGGTTGTGGCAAATGAGAAAAGGCAATTTTCACACATTCCATGGACATTGACAAGATTATTGTGAGCGTGACAGAAAACTAAGGATGAGATCTCTAACTTATGATTGCCACAGATCAAATCCCAATAATATTTCAACTTTTTAGAGCCCAAAATATGATCCAGTCTTGAGCATAGCAAACACGGGGTTTGCAACTCCCATTGACATGCAAATTTTGTAATTAAATACGAGAATATAGCATTGATGAAGAGCATGCACATTAGCAACCATTCCAAAGCAGCAGATGTCAATGCAGGGCTGATACTCCAGGACCTCTTCTTTGATTTAACAGATGAAACCCCGCTGATAGCCATGCTCCAGCAGGGTTAGAAATTTCTGGAATGAGATGTTGATTAATCAAACGAGAAGCAACACCGACCCTCCCAAAATGCTCAAGAATGCAAAGCAAGATTCGAAACTGCAATCAACCTGAAGAATATTGGAGACCTGAAACTGATAATATAAAAAGGGTTAAAGACCTCATTTTTTCAGTAATTTTTGTGTGTTTGTGAAGCCACATGAAGCCCTGTTTACAATGCAGCAAGCTGACATTCCGAAGAAAAAACAATCTCGAGATGAAAACATGCAAAAGAACTGCTCGCAACTAAAATACAATCATTTCACGTAAAGGAGCTATGGAAATTAGAAATCTGATGGCTGTTCAACATCAAAAGTCAGTAAACAAGACGTGACTAAAACCTGGGAGAGATTAAGTGAGCACTTGCTGGATGCACCTCACACAGAACCTAAATTAGAAATTAAACATAGATGCATTCTAATAGGGGAAAAATACCAGAAATTCTTGACATACAGCATCAACTAGAAGTTAATAAACTAAATTCTGAAATTTGAGCACATAAATAGACACACTTCTTGTGAGTTGTGACACATATATAGCCATGAAAAATGCAGCACGCACCTCTGCCTCAGAAGAAAATCAGAAAATCATTACAAGAAAATGGAAACTCAGTGCTCCAAGAACATCGTAGACATGTTTCCATACAAGCTAGTAGACCAAATTCAAGACAAAAACTTATGAGAATCCAAATCGAACTTATACTTTGAAGTAAAAGATCAGTCTTTTTTCCTTTCTTTTGATGATTTGGAAGAAAGTTCCAAATGACAATATACTAATTTGCACTCCTAACCTTAACAAGAAAAGACAAACTCAGTGCTCCAAGAACATTATAGACATGTTTCCACACAGAAGCTAGAAGACCAAATTCAAATTCAAGACAAAAACTTATAATCTGATTCAGAATCCAAATCGATCTTGCATGCTGAGGTAAAAGATCAGTGTTTTTTCCCTTCTTTTGATAATTTGGAAGAAAGTTCTAAATCAATGGAAGACAATACTAACTTGCACTCCTAAACTTGACAAGAAAAGACAAATTCAAAGAAAAAGACACATACCTATGTACCAGGAAAAAAAAGCATGAAAAAGTCCAGTTTATGTGCTAAACCAGAGCTAACTAGCCATCTCAATAAAGGAAAAACTTCCCATTTTCACAGCATCAACAACCACAGAACCCCATTTTTAGAACCCAAATTAAGAGCTTACTATAAAAAAAAATATGAGCCAAAATTAGAAAATGAAAGTACCAAAAGATAGACAGCCAAAGCTAAGAAGCTAAAAGTAAACAATTAGGGCATCAATATCTGAACTTGTAGCATGAATCAGAAATCAAAAGCCATTAATTTAAGATCCACAGCAGATTAAAACGCGGAACAAAAATCTCATAACAAGATTGAAAAGACAAACATAACATAAATTATGATCAAAACATAAAAACCAAAGTCAAAGTTTAACAAACTGACCTGTTCACGTAAAGAATCCAAGAATTCAGAGCCAGAGAGTCAAATCAAAGAAACAAATCCCATGTAGCAGAAACACAAAGACACAGAAGAAAACAAAAACAAGACAGCTCCTTCTTCTTCTTTTTTAATTCTTGAAGTATTTGGATGTGGATACAACAGTGCACGTTGCCTTCAGATGTAGACAATTTTAAAATGTGTAAAGAGAAAACAAGAGTGGAAATCCACGCCGACCATGAACCTAAAAGTGGGGCTCAGTTGAAAAGAGACAAGAGACCGAAAGTATTGCCCTTTGTAAAAATTAAAGTTGAAAGGAGACTTTTTTGGCATAGGCTTATCAAATAGTAGTACCACAGAAGAGCGAAGATTCCCGCGAAAACTAACTGTCTAAACTGTCTTATTTAGGCTTGTAGTGAGATAGCCTTTACTATAAAAAAATTACCGGTTCTCATGGTGTCACGTCCTTGATATGTACTCCAATTTCTTTCATGGATTTAAGAACATATCTCCGATGTCTCCGGAAGATTATTCACTACTTCTGATGTGGAGTAAGAGATTTAGGAGCTTTTAAATGTTATGATTCTTGTATGATGAAATAGAAATAAAGTTTATAGATTCTGATTATCAACAATTCTTAATTCTCTTAAAGATAATATATAAATTGTTTAAATAGTAACTAAATTGACTTCAATTAAAATTTTGAATCTTGTCTACATAAAAAAGCTAAAAAAAAAAAAGAAAATTTCAAAACAACAACTTTTAGACTTAATTTGAGCATGATCCTAAGCTTGGCTAGTGCTAGTAGACTAACCTTATAGAAAACTAAGTCTGTATAACGTGATCATAAAATTTCAAAATCTGGTCTAATGATTAAATAAAAGTTATGATTGTTTTTATTAGAAAACTGGTTTAACTTGTTCAAAATTTTATTAAAACAAAAATCACTCAATAAATATCTCGTGTCAATATGTTTAAAATAAATATTATTAGGTAATAAATTTGATAAATTTTAAATCTCAGAAGATTAGTTTAAATGATAAGGAGTGGACTAATTTAGTTTTGAGATTTTAAGTCTAAATTCTGCCATTGCTTTTTTTAGATGATATATTTACTTTCAATTAATTTTACTATTTTAAATTTGAGTTATGATATAGATGTGTTTATATGTGAGCTCATTTGGTATTGTAATAGCTTGTACTTTTCAAAGTATTTTTAAAATTATTGTTTGCCTAAAAAATATCAAATTAAGTTTTTCTGAGGTATTTTTTGATAGTTTTAATATACTGATTTCAAAAATAAAAAAATCTAAAAAAATTATTTTGATGCAATTTTTTATTAAAAAATACATTTTAAAAAGTATCGTGAACCACAATACCAATCGATCGCATACTAAAAATCACAATATTTTCACAATTGTTCAAGACATTGTTTAATCATAAGGTTTTGATAACTATGATTTCTTTCAATTGAACCCTATGGTTTTCATAAATAGCAATTAAGTCCCTACTATTTTGAATATGGGATAATGGCCTTCCTACTATTTCATTACAAACTTCTATTAAAGTGAAAATTCTAACATTATGGGCACTGTTGATTGGTTAAGAAGTTTGACTTTGATTGTTAAGTATAATGGAATTGAAGGAAAAGATGAACTTTGTAAAAAAATAATTACATTTAATTAATTTTCCAATTTGTTACTAAGGAGAGTTTGAATTCAGTTTTTTTTCTTAAAAAAGAAGAAGAAGAAATACAAATATTAATTGAACTAAATTAATTATTAATAATCCCTTGTTCATCAAAAAATTGTATAATACATATGAAATAATTAGTAACATCATATTAATTATTTTATAGAATATACTTTGAAAAAAAAAGATGCAAGAGAGTATTTTTTTTATTTTCCTTTTCAAGCATTCACCACTCATTTTCAAGGCAATTTGCAATGGATTCTAATTCAATAATGGAAAAAAAAACTTGAAAAATGAATTTTTTTTTTTTAAGATGGAATAAGATAAAGGTGATGAGGGTAATATAGAAAATAAAATGAATTAAATTCTATATCTTCCAAATATATGAATTTAGCTTATTTATCAATTGCATTCAAATTAAAAGAGAGAGAGAGAGAAGAATAGTTAAATTCACATTAATTTCTTTCTTTTAATGTAATAGATCATAATGGTTTAGATCTGATTTACTTTTATACTAATTTTAGTCTGTCAAGGTAAATAGACTAGAGTGCCCAAGGTTTCTGCTTATCTGTTTGGGAATGTGGTTGTGATTGTTTTTTAAAGTTTTTTTTACTTAGAAATATATTAAAATAATATATTTTTTTATTTTTTAAAAATTATTTTTGATATCAGCGTATTAAAATAATCTGAAAACACCAAAAAAATTTAATTTAAAATAAAAAAATATAATTTTTTAAAAATATTTTTAAAATACAAAAACAAACAAACTTTATCTCACTCAACTTCGTTTTCAGACAAGAGATGGAAGGGTTTCAATTGACTTGTGTCGGCATTCTGGATTTGGCCAACAAATATGGAGCTTTGAGAAACCGTTCAGGGCCTAAGCAAACGAGTGGCTACTTTTTTTTTTTGCTTTCTAACTTCACATTTGTTTCAATACTACTTTACTGTGTAATAAATTACATCATCACTGACCGCAAGGTTGGATAGATTCATTAATGGGTATTAAGAAACCACAGATAGGAAATCTGCTGTTCATTCTACTTTGCATCCACACACACAATTGCATTCTGGATTCGCAACCGTGCAATTCTTGTTTCAGTTCTTTAAGTTTTTTTTTTTAATTTTATTGTTTTATATTGATTTTATTTGAGGTTAGCTTTAATAGTTTGTTTTGACAAGTTTAATGTCGGATTCTTGAAGAATAAAAAAACATTCTTTTATTAGATTAGTGCTTGATTTTATAAAAAATTGTTTGGATTTTTTGTTTTTCAAAGAATTAAAAATAAAAAGGATTATAATTGAAAAATTAGAAAAAATGCAGCCCTCTTTGAAGACAAAAAAAAAAAAAAAAATGGATTGTCGGAGCCATGTTGGAGTTACACTGCCATCAAGCATTGTTAATAAAGGAAGACCCGCCAAGATGATTTTAATTGCAACAAGGAAGGCCACCATTTGAGCTCGAAGAAAGACATATGCGCCTCCTCCAACGCGGTGGCCTTCTTCATGCATGCCTTTTCAATGCAGTTGTTTGGATTATCTTTGGACCGACAAGTAGATTTGCTTATATTAAGTGAATTTCTATAAAGTTTAATTTGAAACTCAAGTTATATAAAGAGTATGTTTTAAGGTTAATTTATCAAGTTGAATTTAATGATATTATCAAAGAATTCTTCACAGTTTGATATTTTTTTATGTTCAAATAAACAATATCGTTTAATTTTTTTTTAAATTTAAACAACATTGTCTTAAAATTATTATTTTTTTATTATATTAAATTTTAACTGAGTCAACTTGATATTTTATGAATTTATGCTTATTGGTTTTTTTTTAAAAAAAACAAAAATTAGCTCACAAGAACATTAACGAAACCTTGAATTCATGCCAAGGCAGGTGACCTAAGACTTAAAACCTAGCTTAAATTAGGATTTTAGATGAATCAGATTAAAGACCGAATCGATAAAATATGGTTGATTTAGGTGGGTTTATTAATGACCTGCTGAATTGAAAATCATAAGGGTCATCACTAAGAATTTTTTTTTTTTAAAGTCAAAACATCATCATTATAATAAATATATTTAACCTAATGATCAGCTAATTGAACCGATGAATTATGCAAATTGATATCAACAACGACATCTAACTTTCAAAAAAATAAAATAAATAATTTAACCTTCTTTTTTTTTTTTTTTTTTTTTAAGGGTTGAAGGATCATGTTTAAAAACCTCCAACGACAACATTAGCTAACAAAATACATGACTTGCCTTGGTTTATTTTACATGAGGCTATTGCTTACATCTCTGGCATAAATAATGCATGCAAATGCCGTTCTATCTAATGAGTATATATTATAAAACATTTCATAAATAATACATGTAATCTTTGCTTGTTTGAGAGTGTGGTTGTGGTCGTTTTTCAAAGTGTTTTTCATGCTGAAATATATTAAAATAATTTTTTTTATTTTTAAAAAATTATTTTTGAGATTAGTGCATCAAAACGATACAAAACATAAAAAAAATTAATTTTTTTGAAAACCTGGATTGGCCTGTATTTCCAAACGTTATGACTATTTAATTCAAAAGGGAATTTAACAATTATAGTTTAAACACTTTACAAGTAAATTATTTAAAAGGGAATTTCACAATTACAGTTTAAACACTTTATGAGTAAATTATTTAGCTATTCTCTCAATTCTTGGCATTCAAATTTTATAAAATATTGGAGGAAACTAATATTACTCTAGAAAATCTCAAATCTTAGTTGTGTTATTCAAGTACCTATTCTTTGGACATAAATATATCATTTCTTTTAATATAACATACAAAAATACACTTCAATCATTCAATAATATTAAGGAAATATTAATATTTCTAGAGAGTTTAAATATTCTTATTGAGTAATTCTATACATTAAACATTCTATCACCATAATTTATGGGTGATCATTTTCTGTTCGGTTTAATTTATATCAAAAAAAGTAACCAAACCGGTTTTTTTATAAAAAAAATCAAAACTGAACGGATTTGGTTCGGTTCGGTTATTTCATAACAAAAACTGGTTTTTTTAGTTTGGCTTGATTTTTGATTTTTTTTCCGGTTTGGATTCGATTCGGTTTTTCCATTTCAGGCTTATAAAACTTAACCGGTCAGTTTTTTAAAAATTCCAATCTATTTTTTTAATTATTTATTTTCTAGTTTTTTTATTTAATCAATTTTTCAATTTTTTTTTCATCCCTGCTACAATTTACAAGGAGTGATGTCTTTCAAACACAATAGGAGGAAAGAAGAGGAACACTTGTCATGTTTTGATATATAACTTAAAAACAGAATCATATACTAAGAGCTTATTTATTTTAAAGGTTGAACTCAATTTTTTCAATGGTGCCATTAAAAGAGATTCCATGAAATATGAAATTGAAAAAATCCAATATTGATTAATCTACCATTGTACAACCAAACAAATTTAATAAACTTTATTTTTTTAAAGTTTTTTTATTAACATCTTAGTTCTTTTGGCACTTAATTAACACTTGTATTTGTTAAAATATTTTATTTAATTAAATATATTTATTAAATTAAAGCATTTTATTTTAAAATCTAAATAGGTTTATATAAAGCTGGGCAACAATAACTAGTTTGTTTGATTTTAAAAACACAAACGATAATTCTTAACAACACAAAAAACAATAATATTTTGATAATATGATTAAAATAAAATAATAATTTTTAAAGTTTAGTCTTTATCATCACAAATATTTAGTAATTATCTACATTTGAAAACTCTAAGAAAGGTTGAGACAAAATATATAAAACTCGATAAATTGTTAGATGTAACACACTAATTACATATAATAGTTTCAAATACTTTTATATAAAGAGTTTGGGCTGGATCATGTAAAAAAAATATTCAATATATATATATATATATATATATATATCCAAATTTAATAATATTTATATTTTATTAATTATCTATAAATAAGATAATTATAAAAAGATATCAATACCTATAAATTCAAGTTAAATTGAAATCCCTGAAACTTACTTGGATTTCTTACTTCCCATACAAAGTAAATACCCACAAAGCCTCGATTTCAATTATAAAATTCCCCAAAAGAAAAAACAGTAATTCCAAAAAACCCCAAAGTGAAAAACACCCTTAAGAAATTTCATTGACATAAATACCCTCTTTCTCTCTTATCCCCAAATTCTGTATTTTCCTTCTCAGCCCTTACAAACCCTACACTCCCTCTTCTGCCCTTCTCTTCTCCTTGCCCTTCTACTCTCCCTCTCTCCTTCGTTTTTATTTTTCCGATCTTCTCCCTCCTCCCTTACCCGCCAATTTTCAAATTCTACTCCTCAATTTTTCTTTCTCGAAACACATTGATTAACCCTAATTTTATTTGTTTGTTCGATCTGTACTTGGACCTGTCCCTACACTCGACAAGTTCAGATTTTGATCAGTGCCCATTTCATATTTTCCATGTTTGCTTTGTTCAAGGTTGGTTTTTCTCTTCTGGGTTCTGATGATGTTGATTTGCTTTTCAACTAGGGTTTTGAATTTTGATTGACTTTTGTTCTGTGGGTTGTTATGGTTTTTCTCTTGAAGTAATTGTTTGGGGTTATGTTTCCTATAGTTTTGAGCAAAACCCCGTTCTTGTTTATTTTGCTATTAAAAAGCTTTTTTTTTCATGTCCTGGTACGGAGGTTTTTCTCTCTCTCTCAGTGTGTTCTTTGATTTTTTTTATGAGTATCTTTAGTCTCAATTATGTTCTTATGAGTGCTTTAATTGATGGGATTTTTTTGGTTTTTGCTTCAAGTCATTTTTTTTGCTGATAGTCGTGGAAGGGAATGTGTACATGATGACTGTTGTTTTCTTCTTTCTCAGTTGGACATGATTTCTGACTGAAAATGTTGAGTTTTGAGTTTGGTGTTCATTAATGGTTCAGGCTTTTTTTGAGATAATTGAGTTAAACCTTAAAAGAAAAACCAATTATGAAAAGCTCAAACTTGGTTTCCTGTCTTGTTTTGATGCCTAGCAAGTGGGAGTGGTCTTAAAACCGAGTTAAGTTTTTGTTTAGCTCCTTTAATTGGCTGGTTCATTAAAATTTTGTTGATTAATGACTTAGGCTTGGTGTCTCTTACATTCAGTTCCCATGTTGTTGATATGTGAAGGTTGTGGAAGTCAATGTTTCTGTGGGCACTTTGGAGGTGTTGAATTCTTTTGCTTGTGAGGTAATGCTATTTTGAGAAGTGAAAGATTGGGAATGCAGTTTAGGTTGTCTGTTCCTTTGGCGTGTGTATATGTATGATGGTCTCTCTGCATTTAATTATCACAGGAGAAAAAAAATGGTTTCCTTGTCTCATTTTGTATACAATTGCAATCGCAATTTACTAGGAGGGATAAAAAAGTGACAGTCTTCTTAAAGTTTCTCGTTTGTTTTTTTTTTTTTTTTTTTGGGGGGGTGGGGGGTGTCCGGGGTGGGTGGGTTTACTGATTTAATTTCACTTTTTTGCATGTTTTTCGTGTTTGCATCCTTTTATCTGGACTTTTGTTGTGAGTCATGTTTGTACTTAAGCTTCAAGTATGAATGCGGAAGATGTTGAATGGACTATTGAAAATACGGTTCTATTCACTTGACAGGGTACCGTATCTGTTTATAATTGATAGTTTGTTCTGGGGGCTGATTTGTTACAGCTGTTGCTATATTGTGATTGATTCATTTCGATGGCTAACCATGACCTGATACTTGGGCAAAGTCACAATCTAGGGCTCAGGCAGAATCAACAGCTGGTCCTAGGCCATGATCACAGTTTGGGTCTAGGCCAGAACCATGATTTGGAACTGGGGCAAGCACATGAACATCATTTGGGTTTGGGACATGAACATGAGTTGGATTTAGGACATCCTCATGATGATGAAATGGGTTTGGGACAGAGCCAGAATGATGAAGGGGAAGCTGTTCACAATTATGGGCATGGGAACGATTTAGGTATTGATCGAAAACCTGAACAGGGAGATCATGAGCTGGCTCTTACTGTACAGAACCATGAGTTAGCTTTATCAGAGAGCAATGAGTTGGTTGTTTCAGAAAACCAAGAACTTGATGACAACCTGCAACTAACTGTGGACGAGGATCAGGAAATGGGTTTGGAACATGCTCAGGGTTTGACTATTGAGGAGTCCCAGCTTATAGTCCATAGTCCTGTTATTCAGGCCCGTACCCTTTCAATAGCTCCTAATTATGAGATGGCAGTGGGGCAAGAGTTCCCAGATGTCTTCAGCTGCCGCAGGGCGTTGAGGGATACAGCAATTGCCCTTCACTTTGAAATGCAGACAATAAAATCTGACAAGACACGTTTCACAGCTAAATGTGCAAGTGAGGGATGTCCCTGGCGCATACATGCAGCAAAGCTCCCAGGTGTTCCAACTTTCACAATTAGGACCATTCATGAGTCCCATACATGTGGAGGAATTTCTCATCTTGGCCATCAGCAAGCTTCAGTTCAATGGGTTGCAAACTCTGTGGAGCAACGGCTTAAGGAGAATCCTAATTACAAGCCAAAGGAGATATTAGAAGAGATTCACCGGGTACATGGCATCACTTTATCATATAAGCAAGCTTGGAGAGGCAAGGAACGCATCATGGCCGCTATGCGTGGATCCTTTGAAGAAGGGTATCGCTTGCTTCCCCAGTATTGTGACCAGGTTAAACGGACAAATCCTGGGAGTATTGCATCTGTATATGGTAACCCAACGGATAATTGCTTCCAGCGTCTCTTCATATCATTTCAGGCATCGATTTATGGTTTTCTGAATGCTTGTCGGCCTCTCCTTGGGCTTGATAGGACTTTTTTGAAAAGCAAGTACCTCGGTACTTTATTTCTTGCCACTGGCTTTGATGGGGATGGAGCTCTTTTTCCCCTGGCATTTGGTGTTGTTGATGAAGAGACTGAAGAGAATTGGATGTGGTTTCTATCCGAACTTCATAGCCTCCTTGAGATTAATACTGAAAACATGCCGAGGCTAACAATTCTGTCAGACCGGCAGAAGGGCATTGTAGATGGAGTGGAAGCAAATTTTCCGACTGCTTTTCATGGATTTTGCATGCGTCACTTGAGTGAAAGCTTCCGCAAAGAGTTCAATAACACAATGCTTGTCAACCTTCTATGGGAAGCTGCTCATGCTCTAACTGTCATTGAATTTGAGGCAAAAATTCTAGAGATTGAGGAGATATCACAAGATGCCGCATATTGGATAAGAAGAATTCCCCCTCGGTTGTGGGCTACTGCTTATTTTGAAGGTACTCGGTTTGGACACTTGACAGCCAATATAGTTGAATCATTGAATACTTGGATTTTGGAAGCGTCCGGGCTTCCAATAATTCAGATGATGGAATGCATTAGGAGGCAACTAATGACCTGGTTCAATGAACGCCGAGAGACCAGTATGCAGTGGACATCAATACTTGTGCCTTCTGCTGAGAGGCGTGTTGCAGAGGCTTTGGAGCGTGCACGCACTTATCAGGTGCTTCGCGCTAACGAAGCTGAATTTGAAGTTATATCTCATGAAGGAACAAATATTGTGGATATTCGGAACCGCTGTTGCCTTTGCCGTGGCTGGCAGCTATATGGTTTACCTTGTGCACATGCTGTGGCAGCACTCCTCTCTTGCAGGCAGAATGTGCATCGGTTTACAGAGAGTTGTTTCACTGTTGCAACTTATCGAAAGACTTATTCACAAACCATTCATCCAATTCCCGATAAAAGTCTCTGGACGGAGCTGTCTGACGGGGACCCAAATTCCAACAAGGCTATTGAGGTTGTCATAAATCCACCCAAATCCCTTCGACCGCCTGGTCGCCCAAGAAAGAAGCGAGTCCGAGCAGAAGATCGTGGTCGTGTGAAGCGAGTTGTGCATTGCAGCCGTTGTAATCAGACAGGCCATTTCAGAACAACATGTGCAGCACCCATCTAATCTGTGACTGAATGTGGTGATTGCTTCTGTATCTGGTACGCCACTCCTGTGCAAAAATATTCTATCATCTTTTTTTTAGTCCTTTGTAGTCTGTGATAGCTGTTAGATGTGCAAGTAAAAGCTCTATTTATTATCTGCAACAGTTTAATGAATTAAGCTTTATCATCTTAAATGTAAGTTCACCTCAAAAATAAAAAGTTATGGATGATTGCATTGATAATTGTAGCTTTCAATATCAAGATAGTGATTCTCGGTCTTGTCATTCTGGAATTCCTCCTACATAGTTTAAGTCTAGTCATGTTCTGATGCTATTATGTATTGTAAAATTTTTCTAAGCTTGAGCTGGCCACTATTAATGTAGCTAATGATTCTTATTTTTTTATTATATTTCCGGACTCTCATCTTTGCGTTTTGATACTGTGAAAAAGAGCAGTCTGAAATCTTTGTTTGAACAAGGCTTGCTAACCCCCTGCAACTCCAAGCTGCTTAGATCTGATCTTGGCACAGAAAGTGCCAAACGAAAGCAGAAATGGGTTGTTCGTATGCATTATGGGTGACAGAAATGTTAATAGCAAGTATTTGATCGGATGAACTCCTGTTATCCTAGGCAACAAGAATTTTTTGTTCATGATATAGTAGGGTGGCTGAATGACAATCAGTGCCTAAATGCACTTCAACCGCTACTTTCCACATACCGATCCTCTGTTAGGGTTGCGCCAACGGCAAAGCCTTTCATGTAGATTCCCTCAACCACATCACTCGGCATGTACACGGGCCCTGAAGCATTAATTGACTCCAGTAGCTCTCGGTTAAGCTGGCTTGTGCGTTCGTGATCTGGGATCACTTAATAATAACAATCAGTAATACCATTTTCATTCATCTTATTACTCATTGCAGAATGCAAAGCCTCGAAACACATTTCTAGGAACTTAAAACCATACTTATAAAACCTGGTTTGGCTCAAGGTGTGGATCATGGGTTGAGTCAAGATTATTTTTTTTAAAAAATCTTGAATCAACATAGTTTGTTTTTTAAAAATATGAACTTAAGTGTCATTTGAGTTTTGATCAGATTGAATGGGTCGGAAGTTGATCTACTAAGTTGACCAACAATTCTCACCTGATTCTGATTTGACAAGAAATCTTGTTCAAGTCATGTCTTGAGTTGGTAGATCATTGAATTAACTTGTCGGGTTGTATCATGTTTAATAACATATTTTGCATGACTGTAGTGTAAAACTTGGACATCTTTGAAAAATACCTTTGTTAACATAAATGAAATTACTAACATGTACTAGAAGATACTAGTTTATTTTTCTCGCTGTTATTGCTGCATGGATAAAAAAAATTGAATAAAAAAAAAATAATATATAGATTGTTGAAATTTTTTTGTTATTATTATCAAACTCAGTATAATAGTTGAACAATGAAATTGATCTATGCATTTTTTTTTATTAACGTGAGTGTTCACGCTAGTTTGTCCATACCTCGACTAATCTCACGGGCCCTGAAGTTAACTACCATGTAAGTCTCAAGTGACCTTGAGGTCTGTGAGACTCGAACTGATGACTTCTAGGGAACAAACTTAGAACTTAACCAATTGAGTTACATCTCTTAGGGTTCTATCTATGTATTTTAGCTGTATTTATAATGTTAGAAAAAATTCAATTGCTATATATTAATACATTGAAGCAATAAAACCCAGAAGAAATATGTGAAGTATGATCGAATTAATTAGCGTTGCCTTCTAACCAAGTGAGACAATAAAATAGTTGATTCTAATCAAACGCTTGACTAGATAAGTGTGAAGACTTCGGTTTGTCTACGAAAACATGGAATCCTTGTCCTAGCATGCCTCCCATTCTGGAGTCAAAGGGCTCCTATACACCATGGATGGGTACTATAATACTTTGAATTATAATAATGGAATTATGCTTTTGTTCCTAAAAAAATCATTTGAAATGGCTTACAGGGGTAGATTTATCTTTTAACAGGGTTTATTTATTATTCTACAATTATTGAGGGATATTTTTGTCATTTTATAAACCTTTTCTACTATGAATTTATTTTAGTACCCTTAAAAGCAAAATTCCACTTAGGTATGGTTAGGGGGTATTCTTGGTTTTTTACTTTTTTTAAAACAATGCAATAACTCTATCACCCTTAAAATAAAATTTCTCAAAGCATCTTTGCAGGGGTGAATTTGTAATTTCAATTTGGTATTTTAGAAATAACTATTTGGTCTCGGAGGTGATGTTGCTTTTGATACATAAAAGTTAAAAATAAAAAAACAAAAAGCTGCTAATGTGTGCATAACACGTACCAACCACTCTGTTGCTTTCGAGTGGATCGTGTGGCTGACTCTGATGATGGATAAATTTGTTCTGCCATGTCATTTGATGCATCTCGACGTTCTCTTCTTTCATGGGTGATGCATGTATTGTGATTATGTCCAGTTTAACACCAATTTGATTTCCCCCCCTTTATTTCTCTCTAATTTGTCTCGGTTTACGTGCTGCCGATGAAAAAATTATAGTAGCCCTTAAATTTCTTTTCCCTTCAAATTTAGTCTATGTTTTACCTGTTTTATTTTGAAAAATCACTTTAAATTGGAAAGTTTTTTCAATTTTATCCTCTAGTTTTTCATTGCTCAAATTTGATCTCCATTTTTTTTTTATTTTTTTTTTGTTTGAGATGACTTAGAAATTTTATTTGTTTCTTTCAATTCCATTCTCATTTTTTTTTTCATGTTTGGTTTTCATTCCTTTTAATCCTTAGAGATTTTATTAGGCCTGACCCTTGTTGATCGGAATGGTTTCACAATACTATTCTTGGTTTTTCATTTTTTTTTAAAACAATGCAATGACTCTATCACCCTTAAAATAAAATTTCTCAAAACATCTTTGTAGGGGTGAATTTGTAATTTCAATTTGGTATTTTAGCAATAACTATTTGGTCTCGGGGGTGATGTTGCTTTTGATACATAAAAGTTAAAAATAAAAAAAAAAACAAAAAGTTGTTAATGTGTGCATAACATGTATTAACTACTGTGCTGCCTTCGAGTGGATCGTGTGGCTGACTATGGTGGTGGACAAATTTGCTCCGCCGTGTCATTAGATGCGTTTCGACGTTCTCTTCCTTCATGGGCGATGCATGTATTGTGATCATGTCTAGTTTAGCACCAATTTGATTTCCCCCATTCATTTCTCTCTCATTTGCCTCGGTTTAGGTGCTGCTTATGAAAAAATCACAGCAGCCCTTAAATTTCTTTTCCCTTCAAATTTAGTCTATGTTTTACTTGTTTTATTTTGAAAAATCACTTCAAATTGAAAAGTTTTTTCAATTTTATCCTCCTTTAGTTTTTCATCGCTCAAATTTGATCTTTTTTTTTTTTTTTGAGATGACTTAGAAACTTTATTTATTTCTTGCGATTTCATTCTTATTCTTTTTTTTTTTTCATGTTTGGTTTTCATTCCTTTTAATCCTTAGAGATTTTATTAGGCTCGAAAGCCTCACCAGAGAGTCGTGTTGGTTCAAGACTGCACTGGAGAGGTAGGAGATCCGAAATTAATCCCTAGAGATTTTGTGAGGCCTCGAAACCCCACTGCAGTTATACAGATAAGAGAATTGTATGGTAGGGATACAATTATTTTATTTTAAAAATAAACTTACTTCCTATTAAGAATAATGCATCTTGAGTTAATTTGTTGGGCTTTAGGGAGCCCGAAGAGTTTGGCGTGGAACAACAAGATTGATAATTGAGTTCCATCTTGTGGTAGCCAGAGGGAGCGTTTCTAGAGTACCGACTAGATGCACGAGTATCGCCATGACGTTAGCAACCCCTAGAAGGACTTGACGAGTGTGGAGGTAAAATAATCTCCTAGTGATCATTTTGCCTAGGCTTTTTTTGATAGTGTAATTACATATGAGCGCCGGGAGCAGCAAGTGACAATGATGTTGCGGTCAAATGTAAATTCATCACGCGCTCTGGCTTAGATGTGTCATGGTGATGTGCCATGAAATGACCTAGAAATGTTAAAAACAAAGCTTAGAAAGAAACTGATGGTTTTTTTGACTAGTTTCCCACAAACGACGCCAATTGATGATGTCCTAAAAAATCCAAGTAACTTAGTAATAAAGTTTATGTTTTGGATAATCGGTTAATCACTTAGAAATCCGATCCATTTTTCCTAGTCAATATGGCTGACAGCCTAAAGTGAGAAACCAAGATGACTGGTAGCTAGTACATGGTGACTGGTACATGGTAAGCTAAGGTAGCTAGTAGGTCAAGAACTTGTTTAAGGTCCTCTATGGTAGATATAAAACTCTCATATATTTAAGTAAGTATCGTTATAGTGAGAGAGAGAGAGTGCAATGATATTATAGAGAGACAAACTCTAAAAATATACATGCAGTAGATAATGAAGATTATAAACCTGATGCTTAAATGATTCATAAGATATTTATAATCCATGAATTTTATTTTTTTTATGAAAAAAAGATTGAAGAGTCATTTCACTTTTATAAATTAATGTAATATTTTAAGTTATATTTCATATAAAATAATACATATTGAATTAATATAAATTTCTTAGAGATATATGTGGGGGTACTAAAAAATTCTTAAAGAAATGTTGCTTAAGCCCCCGTTGGAGGCAGAAAATAAGCCCTAGTGCACTGCCTAATCCCAGCGTTAGGATGCGACCGAAATAGCATTGTGAGAAATGAAAAGAATCCGTGATAACTTGAACTCACAAAGGACATGTCGTTATAACTCGGAAAGACTGACCTTAAAATGCTTTTTGTTGCAGGACTGTGACTCACCTTTAAAGAATCATACTATATTTATATTTTATTTTGCCCCCTAAGGTTTCCAGAGTTCCTGAATTTCCCCCTACACTTTTTTCTTTCAATTGTCTCCCTATAAGATAATATATAATTAAATATATTTACACACTATACTTTTGTCCAAATTATAAATGAAATTTTTTGTAATTGAATTTTAATTTTAATTTTAGGAAAATTATCCTAATCAGTATTGCTCATTCAATAAATTTGCAAAAAATAATAATAATAATAATAATAATAATAATAATAATAATAATAATAATAATAATAATAATAATAATAATAATTCACTTGAATTTTTATTTGCTAATTATGTTAATTTTTAGATTGAATGTGGTGTATAATAGGTTTAGATTTTGGTGAAACAAGTTTTATGAATTTTAATATGATTGAAGGATAGATGTTTCATTAAGAATTCTATTAGATGTTTCATTTTAATTGATGTAGTGTGTGTTTGGTATTATGGTGTAAGATAATTTTAAAAAATATATTTTACTTGAAAAAATATTAAAATAATTTTTTATTTATTTTTGAGACAACATATTAAAATTATTAAAAAAACACTAAAAAATACATCGATTTGATTTTTTTCAACTGAATGAACCCTACCATAAAAGTTAACACACTTCCAAATACTCGCAAAGAATTAAAAGAATTGAAACTTTCGGGAAACTTTTAGGGAGCTAATTGATACAAAACTAAGGTTTAGGGAAGAAATTGAAAAGCCTCCCAAACCTTCGGGGGGGAAATTAAATGGATGTGAAAGCCTGAATTTCAGACTAGTATTTCATGCCTGTACAAGCCTCATATGGCCTGTCAAAGGTAGGCAAGTACTTTAGACGCTGAACCATTTCTTACATCACGCTACTTGTGTTAAAGCCCAAAAAAGGGAAAGAACATAATTTCCCTTGAAGAAACTGCTGGATTCCCTTCACTCTCTTGGCAATGCTAACAAGATTTCCTTTATCAGTATTAATATCACTCTCATTAACACTCAGGTACCTTGCGTGTGTGTGTGTGTTTGTTGAGACTTGGTAGTGTCCTCATTAAGGCTTCGAAGAATTTACGATGAGAAACGAAGTAATGGTTTTGCCATGTCTCTTGTTGCTGCATTGTTATGTAGGTATGTTTTCTTCCTTGTTTTTGTAGTTTTTGCCTTGGTTTTGCTTGTTTCTGGTTAGTTCTTGTTATGGGTTTGGCTTGTTGGGCTCCTGTTGAATTTCATCATGGCTTCCATGATGTAGGTTGGAGTAGCTAGTATCCTCTCTTTGGTATTAACTTGATAAAAATGTACTGTTTTAGTATATTTTTCCTCTTTTTGGCTGGTGGCCCAGGTTAGCTTCAAGATTTCTTTCTTTAGAGCCTGATTACCAGAATGCTTAGAGGATGGCAATGGTGTCTGTCCACATTTTGACTGTTTATCCAAACTTACAGTTTCAAGCAATGTCCCTAGCTAACTCTCTGTGTTTTTGCCTTTTGGTTTTTCTAGATTTCCCATGTCCCAAGCCCATATAAGCATTTTTAATCTAGTTTTATGTGTTTCAAGATACCAGCTACCAAGGAAACACACTTTCTTGAGAGCCACAGGGGAGACATCAAACAAAAAAGAGTGTGCAGAAACACTTTGCTTCCTAAGCGTGCCTTAGTTGATGCTGTAGGAACCTATTTGCGAGGCTGCTTATGGTAAAGAGCATATTACAGCAGCTTTGTTTCCTTCTTCTTGCCCTTTTCCCCCCCTCTCTGTTGGCCTGGTTATGATCCAATCAATTAATCTCAAACGGTTGGTCCTGTGGTTAAGGAGACATGCTCATTTCTTTGATGTTTTAGGTTTGGATTTCAGGGTCGACGTTTAGAAGAATTTATTAAATTTTTATGAACGTAGGAGATTGACGTGAAGAATTTGTACTGTGTGTTTAGATTTCATTCCCTTCAGGATTTTTGATAGAAATCTTGAATTGCATCATTAATGTTTCTGAGATCATCCCTTTTTAAATATTTTTTTGTCCCTTTGATTTTCTCCGTCCAAACATTTAGTCCTGACAATGGAGACTATAACGCAAGAGAAAGCAGAGGCTGCTATCCCAGTCACAACATTGTCACCTCCAGAAGGAAACACAACTTTTCTTGCTGGAACCTCATGGTGTGTAGCCCTTCCAGGTGTCTCTCAAATTGATTTACAGAACGCGTTAGACTGGGCCTGTGGTCTAGGCATGGCAGATTGTAAACCAATCCAACATGGTGGAGCGTGTTTCGATCCTGACACACTCGTGTCTCATGCCTCCTATGCTTTCAACAACTATTACCAACAAAATGGGAATTCTGATATAGCTTGCAATTTTGGAGGAACTGCTACTCTAACCAACATTGATCCCAGTAAGAAAACACTTGGCTTCACATTCTCTCTTCTTTTACTCTTCTAATTTTCTGCTATTCTTGCTTCTCATGATGTAGAGAAGAGTAGGATTAGAACTCAATTCCTGTAGGAACTACAGATTTATGCATGAAATATCAGCTTTGTGGGATTACAGAATTCAATTCAACATGAAATATCCTGTTGGAACTACAGAATTCAATTCAATTCCTGTTGGAACTACAGATTTACTATAATATCAAACACACATTTACTCGTATTTTTTGTGGGATTCGGATGTGAGTGAGAAAGCAATACACGAAGGATATTTAATTATATCTCTCGACTCAAGTCTGCTCGAAAAGCCAAGTATGCTCTTACCATACCACTAATCAACCCCATTTTATTGTGCAGGTCATGGAAAATGTAACTTTGCTTCACCTGGGTATGCTCTTCTATTTTTCTTTCTAAATAGGATATACATGTTCTTCTTTCACACACTTGGTTTTCTTTTCTTCTTTAAAAGAAAAAAGAAGAGTGTGAGAAAGGGAACATATATACCAAGACAAGGAATCAAACATTAACATTCTAATGTCAAACACCTTTTTGGAGGGTTTTTGCAGATCTGTCGGGTCGTCAGCACCTTCTTCACTCAAGTGCAAAACAAGCTTTATATGGGTGAAGTTTGCTGGGATTTTGCTGCTTTTGTACTTGAGAAGATAATTAGTGGTCGGTCAAGCTGTGAATGAAGTGGATAGTCAATATTGACTATGTCCCTTTACCAAACTTTATGTTATGGGAAGCCATAAGATTATGGTATTCTCTGTATTTTGCTAAGATTAGTACTTTGTAATTGGGTTTACAAAGATATTATTCATATCTTTGCTCATGGGTTAGGAATCTAATTTTGTTTATGCGATCAAATCTTCCCTTTTTGTCTCCCCAGTGTCTATGTGCTTGTTTTTTTTTTTTTTTTTTTCCTTTCTTTCAAGCTTCCCTAAATTCCATGGGACACTTGTGCTAATTAAGTAGGATGATAATACCTATATCTATATTCTATTAATTACTCAACAAGTAAAGAATTTAAATTTTCATACTTTATTCATCAATAATATTTATATGGGTATTCATTATTTTCCTATTATTTAATATGTATAGATAGATAAATAGATAGATAAAGGGATTAGGTCTAGATTGAGTTTTGAGTCGGGTTTAATAATATCTATACCTTATTTATTATTCATCATATAAAATAATTATTTTAAAAATATTTATTTGTCATTGAGATTAAATTGTTATTTTTATAATTAAGGTGATTATTAAAAAATCATTGCCTTAGATTAAAATTTTAATCTTTTATTTTATAAAGGTAAACTAAACACTTTTGAGTATGGTGTAAATATGGTAGATATGTCTTTAGCGTATACAAGTTAAATCTCTTCTATACTTGCAATGCTTTTGTTTTTTACGTGTTTTCATATGCTTCAAATAAAAACATAAAATCCAAAGTAATATCTTCAGTAAATTTAGTTAATTTTAATTATTTTTTATCATTTTTATTTAGAAATAATCATAAAGATTTTTTTAAAAAATACAAAAATGTATTAAAAAATTAAAAAATAAAAACATAAGTGGGTTGAAATTAGATCAATAATAGAGTATCATGGTAAAAAAAACTAAGTTTGGACCATTTGGGTTATAAATGAAGATTCAGTTGAAGAAAAATTGAAGAAAAAGAACTTAATCTAAATTCTATTTGGGTAAGATTAGAAAAACTAAAGAGCCATTGATGAATTTGAAACTCATGGACAAAATAAAAAGTCAATTAGAGATTTATTTGAAGAAAAAAAATTAAAATTAAAAGTTAAATTGATCAAAATTGAATAATTCCAAGAACTAAGGATGAATCTGTACTAAGTAGTTAAATCTGGAGATCTAAATTGATTTAATTAGGGATATAATTGAAAAGAAAAATATAATTTAGAACAAATTTGATTAAAATTAGAAAAATTCAAAAACCAAGTATTCAATTAGTGGTATTTTCCGGCTATTCTTAGTGTTTTTTCACTTGGTCAATTTTAATCCACAAATAATGATTCTTGTTATTTGTATTTTATTTTTGTTGTGCACTTGATTTATATTTTGTATAAGCCACAAATATTTTTTTAGTAAACATTCTTATAAAAAAAATATAATAAATAAGAAGGTTAAAATAAAAAAAATAAAAAAATTATTTTTATTAGTTTTATAATATTTTGATCATTAGCTCTAATAATTTGAGCAACGCGATCCCATCAAAACCAATTAAATAAAAGCAATAGCCATTTGACTTGTAACCCGACAAGTCTAGTTAAAACCCTTTTATTTTCTTTTTTAAAATAATATTTATTTTATTATTTTATAAAATATAAAATTTAGATTGATTTAAATTAACTAGATAAACTCTTCTAATTAATAATTCATGATTCAAAACACATTCCAGATGAGACTTAAAAACTATGGTGCAGTTTACTTCAACGTCGTCCATTAGAAATAGCAACAACAATTCATTTCCTCCTCGTTTCCTCAATGCAAAGACAATGTCAAGCTGCTTACAATCTATCATGAGAAATTGGGAGATGATATGCAATGAAGACAAGCTACATATGGCAATGAAAGATCAAAGCACTCTTTGCCGTGATGGTGACCCGACTCACTGCTGAACCTAGGGAGTTGAATCAACAGCATGGCCTGCAATCGTTCCAATCTTTAGATCAAAGAGGCATGTTTTTACATCCTATGTGCAAGATTATTAAAAAAAAATACTAAAAGAAAAGAAGATTTTACTATACCCTTTGTCACAAAACAGTACTATTTATGTTAGCTCAAGTATATTTTTTTATTTTTCTAATTAATTTTTTTTTAATTTTATTTTTTAATACAGTGTTGATTGAAAATTAAGTTTCGTGATTTGTTTCAATTTATTTTTTGTAAGGTTATTTTTTTCTCATTATTTAGAACATTAGTTTAATAGATTAACTTAAATTATATTTTTTTTTGTGTTTTTTAAATTTTAAATTTTATTAATAATTAAATTTTATAATTATTCTCAACTTACTTTTTATAAGATTATCGTAACTTGAGTTTACTCTTCCATTAGAAATAGCATCAGCAATTCAGTTCCTCCTTGTTTGCTCGATGAAAAGACAAGTATTTTTTTTTATATTTTTAATTGATTTTTTTTTAAATTTTATTCTTTAATATTAATTAATTCATAATTAAGTTTTGTAATATATTTCAGTTTATTTTTTATAAGGTTATTTTTATTTCATAATTTAGATAATAAATTTAATAAGTTAAATCTAATTAACTCGAGTTTTATTTTTTTTATATTCTTAATCAATTTTTAATTTTTAATTTTATTTTTTAACATAAATTTTATTAAAAATTAATCTTCATAATTC
This sequence comes from Populus trichocarpa, assembly GCF_000002775.5. Classification (NCBI taxonomy): domain Eukaryota; kingdom Viridiplantae; phylum Streptophyta; class Magnoliopsida; order Malpighiales; family Salicaceae; genus Populus; species Populus trichocarpa. The sequence goes on along the minus strand of NC_037303.2, from coordinate 1,677,560 downwards.
TTCTCAATTTACTTTTTATAAAATTATTATTTATTCGTTTACTTAACATCTTCCATTAGAAATAGCATCAGCAATTCACTTCCTCCTTGTTTGCTCGATGAAAAGACAATGTCAAGCTCCTTACAATCTATAATGAGAAATTGGGAGATGATCTGCAACGACGACAAGGCTACAAAGGGCAGCGAAAGAACAAAGCACTCTTTGCTGTGATGGTGACCTGACTCGCAAGTTGAATCATCAGCAGGGCCTGCATGCAATCGTTCAAATCTTTACAAGTTGGAAAAGCACAGGACGAGCGTCTTGCATTATAGCTTTTGATTCACGTTCTTAAATAAGAGGATCGATGGTCCCAAAAGAAAAAAGAAAAAAAGATTTATTTAAAATTGAATTTTTATGTCAATTTATTGTTTTAAAATAATTTATAAGATTTAGATTTGTATTTTTCACTTTGCATATATGATATTTGTTTTTCAATGTTATCTTACAAGATTTGCATTTTTGTTTTATATCATATCTAACCATTAGGCAGCTAAACTTAATAATAAAAACTCATTATTTTTATATTTTTCTTATCTTATATCCAACATGTGATAAATAAATTGGAATAAATAAATCATAGAAGATTAATATATAAATTCCTCATCTTAATATTAAAGTGACATTTAAATCATATGAATAGGAAATAATATATTACTTTAAATTACCATGTAATAAATTACATCATTACTAGCCATGTATTTCCTCAAATCTCCTAGTATTTGACATATGATTTATTTTAAAATAATTGGAGAGGTAAATTTTGTCTTGCTTTACACAAATTAATAGATTGTTAAACATTACCTACTTTACAGGTGACTTGAGAATTAAACACAGATTGATTTTTTAGTTGAATCAAATAAAAAATTGATTTAATAAAATGTTATCGACCTAACTGGTATTTCAGCGACCCGATGATACTAACTAACCCAATCAACTAAAAAATAAGGATTTTTATTTTTTTAAAATATAATTTCAATAAAAATAGTTGACACACACAAATTAAGCTGTAATCTGAGAATTGACCCAATAATTTAGTGATGTAGACTTTTTTTGAGTTCTGTTTAGACAACTATACAAGTTAATATTAACAATGGCATCTAACTTTCAAATAAAACTTAAAAAAGAATTAAACAATTTGAAAATAAAAAATAAGAAAATAATAAAAAATATATAAAAAACTGAATAAAAAGAGAAAATTTAATCATTTCGATATAACTCCATATATCAGAATTAAACAATTTTGTGAACGAAAAGAAAGACATGTGAATTTTATTTTTTATTTAAAATTGATTCTTTGTTAATTTATTATTTAAAAGTAGCTTTTAAGATTTGATTTGTTTTTAATAGATGGGAGATTATTAAATATATATATATATATATATATATATATATATATATATATATAGACACACACACACACACACCTGATGGAAAGCATACCCTTAATTGTATTAGGGTCTTGAACTCATAGAAATCCAATGAAATATATAGGCTGTGTCAATACAGTCCATTTGTTCCATAGGCATACACACCAGCTTCCAAGCCTAAGCAATCCTCCATCCAAAGCCCAAGCTAGCTAGGTTGGTTGTTTATTTTTTTTTTATATTAAAAATAATTTTTTAAAAATAAAATATATTATTTTAAAATAAAATATATTTTAAAATATAATTTCTATTACATTAAAACTGTAAATTTAGTATTTATATATGCAACTTTTTTTTTCTTATCAAATCTCATGACAGTATTTATTTGTGCAGTTGGATCAAGTTATTTTAAAAAAAATTAAAAGTATTTTTAACTTTAAATCATTTTTTTGTATTTTTATATTGATATGTTAATTTTAATAATAATAATAATAATAATAATAATAATAATAATAAAAAGCTTTGTATATCTTTGTTGTTGCTATCTCTGTAAACATTTTATTGCTACTTGACAGGTCAAATTGGAAGCAGAAACAGATAAAAACACCTCACAAATCACTTCAAATCCACGACCATTTAACACACAAATACATGGTTACATATTACGTATAGATTATGCATAAAACATGAGGCAAATTATTTGGAGACTAAGCGGTGATGCGGGATGGAGCTATAGCTGGTGGAGCTGGAATGTCATCGGACCCTTCAAGCATCAAGATCACATTCTTGATACAAGGACGTGAAGCTGGATCATGCTGAACGCACAGCAGTCCAATCTTCACCATTCTTTCCAGTGACTCGAATTCTATAACTTCTTCCTTCACAAGCTTATCCAACTGTCCAGCTGCAAAGCATTGATATGCCCAACTGGGAAGATTCATTTCATCTGGTGTTGAGACGTCTATTTTTATACTGCTTCTGCAACAGATGACCTCCAGAAGTACAACTCCGAAGCTGTAGATATCAGCTTTTACCGACATCAAGGCATTATTCTGCCATTCAGGTGCCAAGTGCCCTCTACTCTGTGAGAGTGCCATCGAGCTTCTTATTTCGTCTGGATATAATAGCTTTGATAATCCGAAATCGGAGATTTTGGCTATCCAAGAATCATCCATGAGAATGTTTTGAGGGGTTATATTGCAATGGATGATGCAGGCTTGACACTCTTCATGTAGATAGAGTATTCCTCTAGCTATATCTAGAGCAATCCTCACTCTCTCTTTCCAAATGGGGCGCCTCTCAGACTGGAATAAAAGATCTGCAAGGGTGCCATTTTTCAAGTACTCGTAGACGAGAACCCTCCGAGAGCCCTCCACACAAAAACCAAGCAACCGAACCAAGTTCCTGTGATAAGTTTGTCCAATAACTGTGATTTCGGCTCGAAACTTTTTTTCCGCTTCATCTAAAACTTTCTCAAGCCTCTTAACAGCAACAGTTCTGTCACCCCCAGGTATTGTCCCTCTGTAAACTGCACCAATAGAACCCCTGCCCAGCTCTTCCATGAAACCACTTGTAGCTTTCTCAAGCTCACTATAAGAAAATGACCGCAGAGTAAACTCTCCAGCCAAGCTTATGATTCCTGATAGCTTTTCGTAAAGAAAAGCTCGATCCCTGTACACGCAGAAAGTAGAGATTGCAATGACAAAACACAACAAAGTAACAGAGCCGAATGCTATAGCAAGAAACACAAGTAAACTTTTCTTGCTTTCTATGATGATTGTCGGGCTCATTGGAGGTGCAGCAGGAGATGCTGCTTTCACTTTGAAGAAGGCTATAGATGATATGTTTATATCTTTTAAACCATATCTAATTGGTGCAGCATACTTTTCACACTTCTCATTCATATATAGAGCAACATCACAGAGACAATCTTCCAGGCAAGACAAACCACAATTTTCCTTCTTCACATGTAGGACAGAATAAGGAAATCGCTCGAACAATATATTCTCTACGGCTTTGACATCGTACATTTCCCCTTCTTTGGTGCCTCTGCAAAAACTTTCAGTGACATTCTTGTAGCATCCACTGAATTTCTCACTGGGGTCATTGAAAGCAAATCCAGGATAACAGGAACAGTCAAAATTAGTGCCCATGCCAGAGCAATAACTGTTGAAATCACAGAAGCCATGAACATTGCATTGATTATTCAACGCAGACCACTCAATATGCACACTCCGGCTAGTTTTGTTCTCTAAGCAGTGTGAGTACAACCTGAAAATCCCATCAGCATCAAGCGTCGCACGAAAGATTGTTGTTTTGTTGTTACAGGGATAAGAACTACTTGCCAACAAGACTGGTTTTTTAGAGACCGTATCCATGGACAGAAATCCCTGTTGATTAAGATAGAGACTCAACCCCTTGTTGTCTCCAGTAGTACTACTGGCCCAGTAAGCATCAACAGATTCACCAGCGCTGTTTGTAGGGTAGGCGACAAGGTTTCCATCTTCCTGCATCGCGAGGAAAAACCTTCCACTGGAGTGATTTGAGCTCGACACGCTTGAAACCAATTTATCAAAATCAGTAAGATTCTGACCTACTAATATGGTGTCAGTTGGGTAATCAAAGCTTTGCCAAATAACAGAAGAACCACTGTAAAGCACGAAATTACCAGAATCAAGCATTGAAGCTGAAGCTGCGATTTCTGAAACATTAGCAATAAGCTTTTCATTGCCCTGCTCAGTTCGAAGAAGTAGCTTACCCTCTTCTGATAAGTGAATTGTAGCATTGAAGGAGACTGGTTCATCATCTCGATTTGCAGTCCAGATGACCGTGTTATTAGGTTGACCCATCATCCATGTTCCTACAGCAAATCCATTTCCCTGTGAATAGAAGCCAAACGCAAAATTGCCTGAAGGGGATTGCCATGAAAGTAAGTTAGAGATGGGAGATAACTGAGAACCTAAGTGTATTTCACCAAATTGGTTTGGTTGAGTTCTTGCTTCCACAAAGAGTATAGATAACATTAGAAGCAGAAGCCCTGATACCAAAGCCATGCGGACAGGAGTGTGGTGTAAAGAGCCAAACAGATACAGAAAAGCTAGCTATTTTTTAGACTATACTGGTTAAATGTTAATGTGATGAAAATTCTAGCAAACTTCAAATCTAAAACCGTGTGAAATGAATGTTTTGTTCGCTATCGATTGTAATAACACGTCTTAGTGTGGTGTTCCACAAAAGTCTACCAGACGTGTTAGACCAGTCGGCTGAGAGAAGTCATTATCTTCCTTTACTGATGATACCCAAAAGCAACCTTCCAAGTCAAGATAATAAAGCTTGAACTGCTGTTTTATCATAGTAAATATTCTCCCAACAAATTTCTCCAGAAATTTCATCAGGTCTAGTAAAATCAAATGCTCATCAAAACGAACATCCAAGCTGAAGAAAAGACATCCAAATGAAACCTTTTTTTTTTTTTTTCTGATTTACAAGAAAAAAAATACCTTTGAAGTATGCAATTGTATATATAGAAAATAAATAGCCATGAGTCGTTTGAATAGTTATTCATTTTGTGTTTTTCGCAAACCAATGAAGATATCCGATATGGATAATCGACCAAGAAAATGAAGATTCAAGTTATGGATTGAAGACAAAATCCTATTCAAAACAAGAATCTTTAGAAGTTAACGTTGGTGAATGTTGCAGTTTATCTTTAGAGTTTTAACACATACAAGTGCATAAATTGGGAGTAAAAAAGCATTTGGAAACGCGGTGGCATCCACGCTTCTAACAAAATTAATTTTTTATTAAAAAATTATATTTATATATGTTTTTTTATCGTTTTAATATATTAATTTTAAAAATAATTTTTAAAAAATAAAAAATATTATTTTAATATATTGCAGTATGAAAAATATTTTGAAAAATAATTACAACCATATTCCTAAACATGTATTAAATTATGATAGTATTTATATTGTAAAATTCTTATATACTGTATAAACAGTTTGTATAGAATTAAAATTTATAGTTTATGTAGAACTTTATTTTTATAATATTATTAATAAGTAATGGTCAATTTTATATATATAATTTCTTAACGAAATTTCCGCGATACTTCGCCTTCTTTTACTTATCGTAATTTTCAATTTCCTTTATAGTTTTCTTTTCTTTTTATTGTTTTACTTTATTTATTTATTTATTTAATTTGTAGATTCCATGGCATTACACACCTTCACCTCTTGATCTCTTAAACCAAGTTAATAATTTCTTTTGATTTATGAGGCTATTAGAGATTAAATTTCTAAGCTTAATTTCTTCTCATTGGAAAGAAGAAATGAATAACAAGGAGGATATTGATGGAAGAATCCATCAATCCATCAACAACAACATGCTGTAATGTTTCCTAGGAGCGGCCATTAATAATTATTCAAACCAGTTGACACATTGAATTTGGAGGAGACAGAAACATGTTCTTTACACTACTGCTTCCATAACTTCTCCCATGAAAAACAACAAATGATTTTTTTGTTAGAACTACTACAACTATAGGATACAGAATTTTAATAGTTTTCCTGCCTACAAACTTATGCTGAAGCTGAAGTTGGATGTGGAGGAACAGATACATCGGTAATTCCTTCTAACATCAACACAACAGACTTCATAGAAGGACGGATACCTGGTTCATCTTGAATACACCACATGCCCACCATAACCATTTTCTCCAAATTCTGCAAGTCTACATCTTCGCCAAGATCAAGCTTGTCCAATTCTCTTGCAACCATAAGCTCGTATGCCCAATTAGAAAGTTGAACTTCCTCTGGTCTTGATACATTAGCTTCTATATTTCTCCTGCAGAAAACAATTTCCAAGAGCATAACTCCGTAACTGTAAACATCTGCCTTCACTGATATTGGGGTGTTCTTGTGCCATTCGGGAGCCAAGTAACCTCGTGTCCCTCTGACTATTGTGAAGGTTCTTGTTTGATCAGGCACTAGCAATTTTGCTAGCCCAAAATCAGAGATCTTAGCATTCCAAAAATCATCCATTAGAATGTTTTGAGGCTTTATATCGCAATGGATGATTGGTGCCTCACACTCTTCATGTAGATATAGGATCCCTCTAGCAACATCCAAAGCAATTTTAACCCTGTGACTCCAATTTGGAATTCTTTCAGTTCGGAAGAGAAGATCTGCAAGGGAACCGTTGTTCATGTATTCATAAACTAGTAGCCTATGCGAGTCCTCAGTACAGTAACCAAGTAGACGAACCAAGTTTTTATGATGAGTTTTTCCAATCGAACGCATCTCTGTGAGGAACTCCCTTTCACCTTCACTGACCAACTTCTCCAGCCTCTTCACTGCAATAACATTTTTACCTTTGTATAATGTCCCTTTGTAAACTGCTCCAAAAGATCCTTTTCCCAACTCTTCCCTGAAACCCTTGGTTGCATTTTTAAGCTCACGATATGAAAATGCTCTCAGGGTGAGCTCATGGGCCAAGCCAAGATTTCCGCTTCCCAACCGCATTCTGGCCTTAACAACTCTTGACTTAGAGATGAAAAAAACAGAAACTGCAATGGCAATTGAAGAGCACGTAATGAATGCTACGCTCATAACACAAATGACCATCACTGTCTTCTTGCTTGTCTTATGGACCACTGGAGGCTTCATTGCAGTGGCAATGGATCGGTTGCGGCTTTCGACGCTCTTCAAACCCACCTTGAAGAAAACCCTTGATGAGACACCTTCCAATCTCCTAGCATATTTCACTGGGAACTTCACTTTCTTGCAGTCCCCAGATTGGTACAGCGCACCAGCACAGTTACAGTCCTGCAAACAGGACTTTCTGCAATCTTCTTCTGACATGGAGTTTCTAAAATAAGGATAGTCATCCCAACTCATTTTCTCCATATCAGTAATGTTATACAAGGATGTTTCCTCTGCAACTTTACATAACTGTTCAGTGTAGTTTCTCTCACACCCATTATATCTCTGTTCGGGATCGACAGGAACAGTGCCAGGAAGACAGCGGCAGTCAGGTTGATCATCGTTCATGGTGCAGTAGCTGTTGAGACCGCAGAAAGTCTTCACTTCGCATTGACTTTCTGGTTCATAAGCCTTAAGAGATGTAGTGTAGACACCATTGCTGTCGAAGCTATGAGAATACAATCGAAAAATTCCATTGTACTCCAATGTTGCACGGTAGATAATTGAGCTGCTTTCCGGTTCTGAATCAGAGTAAAACACAGCTTTGACTTTGCCCGAGGTTTTGGTAAGGATTAGCAATTCTCCTGTATAATTTAAATATAGATGGGTACCAGAGGACCCAAAAGTGTCTGTGCTCCAATAAGCATCTACTGAAGTATCTGGAGTGTCTACGGGATACAAAACAAGATTCCCATCATATTGCATTTTAAGACGAAACCTTCGTGTTGACAAACTGGTTGTAGATGCACTAGAAAGCAGTTCGCGCCCTGCATGTAGATTCTGGCCTCCTAATATTGTATCTGTAGGAAAGTTGAAACTCTCCCAAATGACCTCAGAATGTTCATTGCAGAGCACTAGATTTCCAGAATCAAGCATGCGAGCGTTTGAAGCTGACTTCTCTATCTTAGCAATGAGTTTCTCTTCACCGGCCTCATTGTTGGCATAGTAAGTTCTTAAAAGAAGCTTACCGTTTACGGTTAACTCCAACGTAGCATTTGACGGCACAGGAGGGTCATCTCGGTATGCTGTCCAGGTGATTATATCAGCTGGCTTACCCACCAACCAAATTCCCACTATAAAGCCACTGCCCTGTGGGTAGAACCCAAAGGCAAATGTGCCAGAAGGGGAGAGCCATGAAGTTGGTTGGACGTTGGTGGAGATTGAAGAACCTAAACTTATCAAGTTTGAGTGGTTCTGCTGGGAACTTACAGGTTTGTAAATACAAATTACTAACAAAAAGAAAGCTGCATAAGCGAAAGCCATTAGATGAAGTATGGAAGATAGATGATATTGTTGTCCTTGTAACTTCTCGCAAGTCTCGAATGACTATAAAGTAAAACAAGGAAAGTGCTAAAGCCAGGGCTCCACCATTGCTTCTTCTTAGGGGCACCGACTATTAATCTAAGATGATCGCTGAAACTTGGCCCCGGCACTGGTAGACTTGATTTTTTTATAAATACTAGACGCGCACTCAGTTTTCCTGTCGGGACATTTCCACGCTGTATGCCAGTAAAAATAGAGAAAGTCCCAGAACCTTCCTGGTTGCTTATAACAAGATTCATTTTTCCTTGAAAGACATAAATTTCTTCACCTTTAATGTAAGAAGAAGAACTTGCACACATGACTTTAATTATTAAAGAAAGATTTTCAACACAAAAAGGACAAGGATAATTGTATTATGCAAGACTGATTGAAAAAGGTTGAGAAAATTGTCTCTGTTCCCTATTTCCTCCATTAATGGTATAACAGAAAATTGACTTGTGTTGAAGCAAACAACACGGCTTATTGACAAAATCAAAGACCTGTCCCTTTCTGAGATGTATGGTCTCAAAAAAAAGTCCTTTATATAGTTGCTTTTCCAGTATTGTTTGATTAACAATAGTGTTTGATGGCTCTGTGCCTTGCATGTAGGCCCGTGCCACTAACTTAAGCCACACAGTTTTCTTTCTCTTCTGCCTTGTGAGAGATGTAATTTGAGAACATACATATCAGCAGGATAGTTCCTGCTACGAGGAAGCCACTGAGAGCTCTTACAAGGTTTTACTTACAAATTGCTTAACCAGTAACATGAGCATGGGAAGACAAGGGATGCATGAAACTTTGTTTCCCTTCTTCTGGTTATGTTGAAGATAGCCAAATAACTACATGGCCAAAGGAATTTTAACAGACATCTCAAGTTTAATAGATTTTTTAATTTTAACAAAAGCTATTTGACTAATCAAACTATTTTTTCTCCATGGTTGAGCAAAAATCAAAAGCTACACAATACCAAACCACCTCTTACTATTTTTATCACCTGTGCTCTTGTTTGTTCTTCTGCGCAAATGTGAAATAGTATATCATAAGCAGTTTAAACGACAAATCAGAAACGCTTTGCATATACAGTAAAATGCTGCTCCAACCATGTGTTTGAACAACAATTTTATGATATCTTTCTGTTTAGACAACAAGATGAGCCTCTTTCAGGCAACAAAAATAAACACCAGACACAGTTTCACTGTGCATGGAAACCTCCAACCAAGAAAAACTCCTATTTCAACCCAGTAAAATTCTCTATATCAAGAGACAGACAATTTCCCAAGCCATCCCTCTTGCCTCTTTTTGTTAAAGTTACAGGGTCACTCTTCCAAATGACATTAATTTTTCAGGACAATATTAATATAATTCCATGCAAATCCAAACTAAAACACTAAGAACCCTGGACAATGAGCAATGTAGCAGGAGATAATCGGCCGACACACTTCATCAAGTTTTCGGTTTCATCTTCTTAATTTCAATAACAACGTAAAATAACTCATTACAGCATCGCTAACACAAAATTTATCATTAACTGGCACATATTCTAAACCACCGACAGCCAACCCACCATTAAGATCTAGTCAGCTCATCTCTGTAACTACATCCCAAAAACAAAGTCCAATACAGTTGTTAATAACAGCTATAAAGAATTCTTCCAAATGCCGTCATAAGATATTTTTGAAAAGCTTTTCAGGAAAAAATGTAGTATATATACAATGACTTGATACACAAGAGTATACACAATGAACTGCTGCTTCACAAGCTTTAGCACTCCAAAGGCACTGAACTTATTAGTTACAATACAAAAAAATACGTCTAGACAAATGCCATTTTTAATTAGAGAATTACCAGGGAAATGTAACACCAAGCAAGCATGGTGAAACGAAAAAAATAAACTCAGACAGACCACTTCAATTAGTTGAACTGCATTCCACAGCCATTTATATCTTCAACCTATAAATATTCCAGGACCATTGCTATGATCTTGTAGCAGATGACACAGAGAGATCGCTCTTCCCTTGTAAAATGATGAATATAACTTTGATCAGGGATGATAGTGAAGTAAAAGCACAGGGGACTATCTGTGGTAAATGTTTGATGACATATAAGATTGGCATAGCAGACATGAGAGTAGAACATTGGAGAGTGTTTTAAACCTATTATTGACCATGATACTTCCCCACCCCTTTTATTCTCAAGAACTTATGATGATAGAATTCATCAAAGGACAGTCGTTGAACTGCAACAAGAGAGATACAAAAAAATGAATGGTTCCACAAATGAATCAGGAGGGAAGAAAGAAAGATATGTTTCGTTGGGGTCAGGCCATGTGCTAAACCTGGATTTGCAGAAAGAAGTCTTGAACATATATCAACACAGTCCGGATGCAACCCTGGAAGGATGTGTTGAGAGAAAGGAAGACATGAACTTGACTTGATGTTCTGCAGCAACTGAGGTCAAGAGAACTTCTTTTATTAGAGACTGGAGCGATCACAATTCAAGGATTATAAACTTACAGAAAAGGCACTACCTGGAAATTAGTCCTGCCACGAAAAGGTGGGTAACCATTAAGAAGCTCAAAAAGAATTACACCAACACTCCACATGTCAACCTATACAAGGAAGCACTGTTATTCAATAAATTCTATTCTGAAGCAAAGAAAGCAATGCACCAAAGGAAAACATTAGCAAAATCTTTACCTTATAATCATATCTTTGAAATTGAAGAACTTCTGGAGCCATGTAAAATGGAGATCCGCATACTGTCTCCACATAGTTATCAGGAAGCACCCTTCTATTTAAAGATGAGAAAGATGAAAGTAAAATTAATACATTGCCTGACATGTCTTCAACAAATTTTTGGCATTTTTTCTTAATTAAGGGGAGAAAAATTAACATAGTTTCATGGTGGTCTCCCTGAAACTTTCCAGGAAACCATCCCATTAACTTTCTTCTACCAAAAAGTTACCTCGATAAACCAAAATCAGCTATTTTGAGCACCACATCGCTCTCCTTGCCAGAAAGGAGAATGTTCTACAACAAATTGACCAATGTAAGCCAGTTTCAAGGCAACTCAATCTTCTGCCACCAATTTGGAACTCCACCATAGGTAAAAGAATTGCATGTACAACACCTCATACCTCAGGTTTCAAGTCTCTATGAATAATATGATGGCTCTGCAGAATTTTCAAACCATCCCCTGAACCATATAAATCATCGAGATTACAATTATGTAAATAGGGATGTGATACAAGCAACTCATATGTTGTACTGTGAAACAGATATCAAATGACCGCTACCCATCTGTTGCGTAAATCTTTTAGCAATCTTCTCTTGAACTCTCCCATGTTGTTGAAGATAAGAAGCTAGATTTCCTCCAGAACAAAACTCTAGGACCAGGAACATGCAACATTCATCCTGAGATTGCAGATATTCTGATTTGCAGAAATGAAATATTATGGAAACAGAAAGCATATAAATCACAGCTACAGAAGGTAGAAACAGATCAAGTTAAACTCGAAATGAGATTCTCCTTTACATATGTCAAGCTTTTAGTTACATGTATCCTTCTACATCATTCCACTTTATCTAGATCAATGTCCTCACTGGTTCAGTCATTTAAGAATTTCAAGGATTCATGTTAATGGAATTAATAATTAGAGTAACTAGCATTTATCTACAATTCTTCAAGAGATGACAGCTTGGATAGAGAGCAGGAAATGAGTTGTAGATATTGCTAAGTAGAAAACACCTAGGTCAGTGGCCTTCAACACTACATTTGCCAACACGATCAAAATTAATCTAACCACTGTTTCTCATGGGTATCAGGTCTTTGAGGGTATTTAGTGGGAGAAACTAAATAAAATCATGCTCTGTCCTTTTTTCTCCTCAATCATGGTGAATGGAGAGCATAAGTTTTTTATTCTGGTATTCCATGGTCCACAGTCCTTAGTATGATGTCTGATACAAAGGGTAGATAATGAGCTAGTGAAAAAATGTTATTGAGGACATTTTGCTTCTCATATGTGCTTTGCCAATGACACCATTCATAATAAGTCTGTAGAAAGATGGGGGCTTGATGACATGCTTCCTTTCTTGCAGATTTTGGAAAATGTCTGATTTAAGGTTAAACACATAGAAGATGAGAATTATGGGTATTTTCGTCCAGGACTTGAATTGGTTCTCAATTATCCCTGTATAGCCCAGTGTGTTGCCAGGGTTGGCCCTTGGCATGTTTAGAGGTCCCCATGGTGGCAATCCACATTTTCCAACCTTTTAGAATTTGGTTGAATCAAATTCTAATCTCTCTTACTTTGCTTTAATATTTTAAGCATGATATGCACTACTACTCCATATACTCTTTTAGGAGCACCATGTCTAACAACAATGCTTCTGTGAACATCATGCCTAGATTCATCTCGACACTCCACATTACTCCATCAACTCAACAGTATTTTAAGATTGCATCCTCAATCCAAGACATTAAATTGCTAAGCCACAAATCCCATCTCAAAATGAATAATAATTGATTTCAAAAATAAACCAAGCTATCTTAAGTAAAACAAGCCCTGCTTCTAATTCAACATTTACAACAGGAAGGAACCCTAAAAAACAAAATCAACCAACTTTTCCATTATTTTCCCTAAATCAACATATTTTCATAAAAGGGTATGCTAAAAATCACCTAAATGATCAAAACCGAGTAAAAAAAAAAATCAATCACAAAAGAAATTTACAACAAGGGTTACCCTACAAATCCCCTAAGCATCAAACCAACCAGCTCTACAATCAATCAAACAACACAAATCAGCCTACAACATCAACATCAACACCAACAACAAATTTACTCAAAAGCGTATGGAAACCTTACCTCAAAGACATCAAGAAGGCGAATGATGTTGGGGTGATTGACAGAAGACAAGAAATTAAGCTCACAATCTAAGCAGTTCCTCAAATTCTTGTTGAGTTTAGAGAGATAAACTTGCTTCACTGCCACTTCCCCCCCTGTTATTTTGTTCTCTGCTTTCCATACTGTGGAAAAAGAGCTCTCACCCAGTTTTGATTTCAGGATGTAGTTTCCGATTGAGTGAGATTCTGAGAGATTCTTTGTTGCTTCAAGATCCATTTCTGTTGGTTTTGGATTGTCGACAAAAAGTGTACTGAAAACGTTGTAGTAATATTTTGCCTTGGATTTTTGTTCTTCTGTTTTTGTCATGATGTATGTTTGTGAACTGTAGGCACTGTAGCTCGTGCTATACAGATTATTTTTTTTAACTAACATATTTTTTAATAAAAAATTAATTATGAATTATGAGAATAATATTTTTTAAAAATAAAATAATAAGAGTTCATTGCTTGAAATAACATATTAAAATCTCATTTTAATTAAGGAAATAATCACAGTTTGATTAAAGCACAAAAAAAATATATTTCTTCTTTATTTTCTTTATTGGCCAAAAACTCACTCTCATTTTTTTTCCGTATATGTTAGCTTTCACTCTTAAAAATAAATCAAAGTAGCTTTTTATACAGTCATTTATAATAAGACTTTAAATCCTTTTTCCTTTTTTTTTCTTAGTTTATATGTTACGACCCAAAAAAAAGTGATTAAAGCCCATAATTCTCCCCCTTTTTACTAATTTAAGGGCTTTATCAAGCCTGCTTATCTTCCATGGAACTCAAAATTCTTTCTTAGTAAAAACTTGTTCATCATTTTTCATCATTATAAATTTTCTTAACAAGAAAGACTTTATCTTTATCTCGAATCCATTAACATTTAACCTTAATGTACTTTAATCGCGAATGAAAAATAAGATACTTGTTAAGATGGCGGATTACTCTCTAACTATTATTATATCACAACACAAAATCCTATTATTCAATTATCTTGGAGCTTGCTTTAATCCATAGAGTCTTTTTTTCAACTTACAAACTAGTTTCTTTTTGTCATTCACTTCAAACCCTTCAAGCTATTTTATGTAGATCTTTTTATTGAATTTCCCATGAAGCTCTTCACCTTCGAGATTCAAACTAGTAGTTATACCAGGCATAACATTCATTGAAGACATCTCGATTATGGGTGAAAAGATTTCCTCTAAATAAATATTCTAATCAAAATCTTTTATAAATAATCTTGTCTTGTTTATTGGTTATGAAAAATTTTCTTCAATTTTTAATATGATCATCTATTTGTTTTTTAAAAGAAAAAACCTTGTAAAAGGGTTCCAATAAATAAAAAATACAATAATAACTCTGAATTTTAATTTATCATCATTAAAAGTCTGCCCTTCTATAAAGAATGTGTTTATATAGATATCAAGAAATTAAACCCTAGTATTCTAAACTAAATATAAATTAAGAATCCTAATAAAATATTTTTAATAATAATAATAACAACACCAACAAAATCCTAGAAATCGACATAAATAATAATAATAAAATTTTAAGTGTAAGAAATTACAAACAAACAAGTAAACTTTCCTTTTTCCTATACAACATCATATAATTTGTCAAACGATATGCTAATGATGCTGGAGTTATGATTGAGATTGGACTGCTGAAAGCTCTCTGTAAGCTGTTACAGGAAAAAATTATTTGATTTCATAGACAAATGAATCTTTACAGTGGTCTATATGAATGGTACGATGGCAAAGCTGGGCTGCGTCATTTGCCAGTTGTGCCGGAGAGAAGAGGGGCATCATCTGTGCTTGTTGCATCAATAGGTGGCGATTAATTTGTGGATGCTGAGGTTGCTAGCTTCAGTTACACTACTTTCTCCTTAGATCTGCGTGGTTTCAAATTACTCTTTTATGCCGATGACTATTCTGACAAGAGATAGTGTATAGTTTTCCTATTTTCATACAAGATTAATTCCTCAAAGTATAACACTTGCCTTCTGTTTATATAATTTCTTGATGGTGTAAGCAACTAAACGTCTTTCTTTCTGATATCCAACTTTAGCTGTCAGACGTATGAAGGTGGTATTGCAGGAGAATCAGGTCACCTTTACACACAAAAGTTGCCTCTAACTATGTGTTCTCTTTTAAATTTATTCTAATTTTGCCTGGATCCCAACACAATACAGGTATCATCTGAGGATCCCAGTCTCAATATCAGGGCTCTAAGTGAAAATCCCGATTTTTAACCTGGATTAATCCCAATACAAACTGGCCATAGCCTTGGCAAGTGTTTTTCCAAGTATTATGATGTTAGTTTAATTACCTGGGGGCTAGTATGGTGTCATCCAGCCTTTACAACAGAGAAAGTCATGAAAGATTTTGAATTAAGCTCAGTCCAGTTCATATACTCCACCTGTAGTAGATGTCTATATTTTCTATTTATGGTATCCTTTCCTGGATTACATTTTTATTACAGGCTTGCAGATCACTGGCAATGTTTTCCTAACTAAAAATTAGAATCTATGTTGCCAACTTTGCTCCCTCTATGGCGTTAGGGTCCTGATTCTTATTCCATGCCGACCTGGGTCTTATCCCAAACTGGCACCTGACTTTAATTAAGCCTCTATCAGAATGTTCACTTCTGAGCTATCTGCATTCATTTCCTTGGAAAGCAAACAATATACTTTCAAGTGGAGTGGAAAGTTGCAAGCCACAAAAGATAACAGGGGAAGGCTAGTTCGGCTTAAATAGCATAATCGTGGTGTACCCCAGCAGAACTGTGGTATTCGTGATGGTGGCATGTTGGGTTTTCGAGAATTATGTATCCACTGGAAATAATAAAATAAAATTATTTGAAAGTTTTTAGAATTTTATTATATAGATTTAGAGTTATTTAGGGATTTACTATCTGAATATTTGGTCTTTTTCGACTTTGAATACTTCTTTAAAAGTTAGGTTGTCGTAAACCATAAATCGTTCAATTGTCCGACCTCTAACGGTAATTCTCTTGAATCACCAGTGAAAATTCTCATAAATTCTTATTTAAAAGAGAGAGATTGTTATGCCTAGAGTGTTAACTCTCTATTTTGTGACTTATGTAATTTTTTTTCCTAACAAACAACCACATAAAAATAAGAGGCATAACTTACTATTTATAAAGAAATATGAAAAACCCTATAAATTAGCAAAATATCATTTTGCGCTTTGAATAATATCCATATATTAATTCAAGATAATTTTAGAAATTAACTCAATCAAGTCCTTACTTAATTTTTCTACGTCTAGAAATATAATCCATGTATTAATTAACTATAGTCCTTAATTTCTAAAATATATTTTAATCAAATCATACGTAATTAAATCATCCCAATTTAATTTCTAATTAACTAATGGTTCTTAATATGTGTAACTCATTATGTTTCTAATATATTGACTCAAATATAAATTCTAATTCTAATTAAATAGAATTAAATAAATTAAATAATTTAATTTATTATCAATTCAAAAATTAATTAATTTATATTTGGCGATCAGGTGCATCGTTTAGCAACGTCTCATAATCCCCAAATATTAAAAAAATCATTAGTGATTTGATTTAACCTTTCATTGATTGGTTTCTAAGTGTAATTAATATCCTTTCATCAATAATATTCTGATTTAATATTAAAACATGAAGTATGTCTGTCATGTTAAATCATGTTTGTTCTCTACATTATAGTCATTGATCGTTTGAATAAAATTTGAAATTCTTTTCAATTCTTATTCCATCTTAGCCAAGAATTTATCAGTCAATACTATTTGAGAATAGATGAAATATTTTTTCTAATTCACCTAGGGTGATGAATCCTCATTTAATAACTCAAGTACCATCATGTAATTAATGTTATACTCAATGTTAACATTTTTTATATAAGATAACTTAGTGATCTCAAGTCTAAAAATCACTTACACAACCATCACGTGAGCCTTTCCATAGACATAAGTGATCTCTCAATATATATATATATATATAATTTTTGCCAAATCTGGCTCGAATAATAGCCAATTTTTTTGTCGAGAAAATCATAAGAGGAAAAACAAATTTTAAAAAAATAATTTTTTCACATAAAATTAATTCGAAATTAACACCAATAATAATTAAAATAAGCAAATGATAACCCTAATTGTCTAACGAAGGCTTTGATAGCACTGTTGGGTTCTCAGATATCATACAGGCCGCGGAAACAATAAAATAAAATTACTCGGGAGTCCCTAGGATCCCGTCATTCAAGGACGCAAACCCTTCTTCCCACAACAGTCTCTCCTTCTTCTTACAAGGTAATTGGCTCACACTATCTACAATTTTCACCCCCAAATACTCCTTTTCTATCAATCTTAATTCCATTTCGTTTGCACTTAAGAAACTGCTTACTAGGGAGTCAGAAAGTGTAGTGTAATGGTGAATGGCCTCGCAGAAAAACTCTACATAAGACATGTAAGGAAATTTATAAAAACTAAATAATTCTTCTTCAACCAAAACAACTAGCTTAGGTGTTAACCTGCTGACACCACCCAAGAAAGTCTTGATCGAAGAAAAACTTCTATTAGGCATGTGGAGCTGGTGGATCATGCAATTGACCACAAGAGTTTGCCCCATTTCGATACTTTCAAAATCTTCTTCGTTGAGCATCATCATCTGCTCGAAAACGAACAGCAAATTGATTGAATCTGCATACTCTTTAAGTCTTCTTCCTGTTTGTTGAACAGCAGCCACATCCTGCTGGTCACCAATGATGGCTGTTACTTTAAATGAAACATCCTTTCTCATTGTAAGGTCAACCATCAAAGGAGGCCATTGAATTCCCTCCATGATGTCAAAATCAATGATATGAATTTCTTGATCACCTTGTGTGGACTCAAGGATTGCTTGATTAGCTGTGAAGTGTGCAAACTTGACACAAGGAGAAAGTTCTTGAAGAACTTGAAAGGAAGACATGTTGTATTGTTGCCTATAACCAGGTCTAGGCAGCAACATTTCAGGAGCAGTAATGCTCTTGTAATGCAGACCTTGAGTGAAGAACAAAGCCAGCCTATTGAATGAGCTACCTCCATTTTCTCCATCCAATAAGAGATTCCGAAGCTTTGCTATTATGTTGGAAGAGAGGGTCCAATTTTGTGCTTCAATATATATAAACTGAATAAAGAGAGAAATTTAATCATTTCGATATAACTCCATATATCCGAATTAAACAGTTTTATGACCGAAATAGAAAGTTATGTGAATTTCTAATTTTTATTTAAAATTGATTTTTTTATGTTAATTTATTATTTAAAAGTAGTTTTTAAGATTTGATTTGTTTTTAATAGATGGGAGATTTTATATATATATATATATATATATATATATAGGCTGATGGAAAACAAACCCTTAATTGTATCAGGGTCTTGAACTCATAGAAATCCAATGAAATATATAGGCTGTGTAAATACAGTCCATTTGTTCCATAGGCTTACTGCATCCCAGCTTCCAAGCCTAAGCTTTCCTAGATAGGGTGCAGCCTATGTCCCATCCAAAGCCCAAGCTAGCTAGGGGGTAGTTTCAGCCCATGTAATTTTTTTTTTAATATCAAAAATAATTTTTTTAAATTAAAAAATATTATTTTAATATATTTTAAAAAATAATTTCTACCATACTTTCAAACTACACTTCATAATGTTTTCTTTTATATATATATATATATGAAAAAATAAAGGGCAGTTTTATATTTTTTTTCAAAGAATAAAATTGAGAATTTAGTATTTATATGTGAAATTGTTTTTTTTGCTTATCAAACGTATTTGTTTGTGCGGTTGGAACATGTTTTTTAAAACTTTTTAAATCCATTTTAGCTCTAAATTATTCTAAAACTATGAATTTAGTATTTATATGTGCACTTTTTTTTTTCGCTTATCAAACCTTGTTTCATAGTATTTATTTGTCTGGTCGAATTATATTTTTCAAAAATTTTGAAGGTTCTTTTAATTTAAAATTAGTTTTTTGTATTGTTAGATTATAAGTTAATATAAAAAATATAAAAAATATTATTATAATATATTTTTTTAAAAAAAAATTTTGAAAAAAAATATTTCTTATAGTTAAAGCTTTAAATTTCTTTTTGTTGCCGTCTCTTTGAACATATTTTTGGTACCTCACAGGTCAAATTGGAAGCAGAAACAGATAAAAATGCCTCACAAATCACTTCAAATCCACGACCATTTAACACACAAATACATGGTTACATATTACGTATAGATTATGCATAAAACATGAGGCAAATTATTTGGAAACTACGCGGTGATGCGGAATGGAGCTATAGCTGGTGGAGCTGGAATGTCATCGGACCCTTCAAGCATCAAGATCACATTCTTGATACAAGGACGTAAAGCTGGATCATGCTGAACGCAGAGCAGTCCAATCTTCACCATTCTTTCCAGTGACTCGAATTCTATATCTTCATCCTTCACAAGCTTATCCAACTGTCCAGCTGCAAAGCATTGATATGCCCAACTGGGAAGATTCATTTCATCTGGTGTTGAGACGTCTACTTTTATACTGCTTCTGCAACAGATGATCTCCAGAAGTACAACTCCGAAGCTGTAGATATCAGCTTTTACCGACATCAAGGCGTTATTCTGCCATTCAGGTGCCATGTGCCCTCTACTCTGTGAGAGTGCCATCGAGCTTCTTATTTCGTCTGGATATAATAGCTTTGATAATCCGAAATCGGAGATTTTGGCTATCCAAGAATCATCCATGAGAATGTTTTGAGGGGTTATATTGCAATGGATGATGCAGGCTTGACACTCTTCATGTAGATAGAGTATTCCTCTAGCTATATCTAGAGCAATCCTCACTCTTTCTTTCCAAATGGGGCGCCTCTCAGACTGGAATAAAAGATCTGCAAGGGTGCCGTTTCTCAAGTACTCGTAGACGAGAACCCTCCGAGAGCCCTCCACACAAAAACCAAGCAACCGAACCAAGTTCCTGTGATAAGTTTGTCCAATCACAGTGATTTCGGCTCGAAACCTTTTTTCCCCTTCATCTAAAACTTTCTCAAGTTTCTTAACAGCAACAGTTCTGTCACCCCCAGGTATTGTCCCTCTGTAAACTGCACCAATAGAACCCCTGCCCAGCTCTTCCCTGAAACCACTTGTAGCTTTCTCAAGCTCACTATAAGAAAATGACCGCAGAGTGAACTCTCCAGCCAAGCTTATGATTCCTGACAGCTTTTCGTAAAGATAAGCTCGATCCCTGTACACGCAGAAAGTAGAGATTGCAATGACAAAACACAAGAAAGTAACAGAGCCGAATGCTATAGCAAGAAACAAAAGTAAACTTTTCTTGCTTTCTATGATGATTGTCAGGCTCATTGGAGGTGCAGCAGGAGTTGGTTTCACTTTGAAGAAGGCTATAGATGATTCGTTTATATCTTTTTTACCATATCGAATTGGTGCAGTATACTTTTCACACCTCTCATTCTTATATAGAGCAACATCACAGAGACAATCTTCCAGGCAAGACAAACCACAATTTTCCTTCTTCTCATCTAGGACAGAATAAGGATATCGTTCGAACAATATATTCTCTACGGTTATGACATCGTACATTTGCCCTTCTTTGGTGCCTGTGCAAAAACTTTCAGGGACATTCTTGTAGCATCCACTGAATTTCTCACTGGGGTCATTGAAAGCAAATCCAGGATAACAGGAACAGTCAGCATTAGTGCCCATGCCAGAGCAATAACTGTTGAAATCACAGAAGCCTTGAACATCGCATTGATTATTCAACGCAGACCACTCAATATGCACACTCCGGCTAGTTTTGTTCTCTAAGCAGTGTGAATACAACCTGAAAATCCCATCAGCATCAAGCGTCGCACGAAAGATTGTTGTTTTGTTGTTACAGGGATAAGAACTTCTTGCCAACAAGACTGGTTTTTTAGAGACCGTATCCATGAACAGAAATCCCTGGTGATTGAAATAGAGACTCAACCCCTTTTTGCTGTCTTGATAAGTATTACTGGCCCAGTAAGCATCAACAGATAGACCAGCGCTGTTTGTAGGGTAGGCGACAAGGTTTCCATCTGCCTGCATCGCGAGGAAAAACCTTCCACTGGAGTGATTTGAGCTCGACACACTTGAAACCAATTTATCAGAATAAGTAAGATTCTGACCTACTAATATGGTGTCAGTTGGGTAATCAAAGCTTTGCCAAATAACAGAAGAACCACTGTAAAGCACGAAGTTACCAGAATCAAGCATTGAAGCTGAAGCTGCGACTTCTGAAACATTAGCAATAAGATTTTCATTGCCCTGCTCAGTTCGAAGAAGTAGCTTACCCTCTTCTGATAAGTGAATTGTAGCATTGAAGGAGACTGGTTCATCATCTCGATTTGCAGTCCAGACGACCGTGTTATTAGGTTGACCCATCATCCATATTCCCACAGCAAATCCATTTCCCTGTGAATAGAAGCCAAACGCAAAATTGCCTGAAGGGGATTGCCATGAATGTAAGTTAGAGATGGGAGATAACTGAGAACCTAAGTGTATTTCACCAAATTGGTTCGGTTGAGTTCTTGCTTCCACAAAGAGTATCGATAACATTAGAAGCAGAAGCCCTGATACCACAGCCATGCGGACAGGAGTGTGGTGTAAAAGCCAAACAGATACAGAAAAGCTAGCTATTGTTGAGACTCTACTGCCTAAATGTTAATGTGATGAAAATTCTAGCCAACTTCAAAACTAAAACCGTGTGAAATGAAGGATTTTTTCGCTATCGGTAGTAGCTTGTTAAACCGTCGTAGTCCCATCTTTCCGGTCTAAATCAACGCTTAATGTTTACAGACGTCTGCAACTTTTCTTAGAGTGGCCTAGTGTGCTGTACTCCACAAGACTCTACCAAACGTGTTAGACCAGTTGGCTGAGAGAAGTCATTATCTTCCTTTACTGATACCCAGAAGCAACCCTCCAAGTCAAGATAATAAAGATTGAATTGCTGTTTTATATCATAGTAAATATTATTTTCTCAAGAAATTTCATCAGTTGTACTAGTATTTATATCGTAAAATTCTTATATGCTATAAGCATTTTGTATAGGACTGAGATTTATAGTTTACGTTGAATTTTATTTTTGTAATATTATTAATAGATCACCTAGCATTTGGAAATATTAATTATTCCCATATATACAATTTTTTTATAAAATTTCAGCAATACATCGCTTTCTTTTACTTATCGTAATTTTCAATTTCCTTTATAGTTTTCTTTTTTCTTTATTTCTTTACTTTTTTTTACTTACATTTTGTAGATTCCTTAGCATCATACACCTTCACCTCTTAATCTCTTAAACCAAGTTAAGAAATTCATTTGATTTGTGAGATTAAATTTCTAAGCTTAGTTTCTCCTCGCAGGAAGAAAGAAAGAAATAACAAGTAACATATTGATCTTCCATCGATCAATCCATCACAACAACATGCTGTAATGTTTTTTTTTTTTTGTTAGAACCACTACAACTATAGGATACAGAATTTTGATTAATAGTTTTCCTGCCTACAAACTTATGCTTAAGCTGAAGTTGGATGTGGAGGAACAGATACATCGGTAATTCCTTCTAACATCAACACAACAGACTTCATAGAAGGACGGATACCTGGTTCATCTTGAATACACCACATGCCCACCATAACCATTTTCTCCAAATTCTGCAAGTCTACATCTTCACCAAGATCAAGCTTGTCCAATTCTCTTTCAACCAAAAGCTCGTATGCCCAATTAGAAAGTTGAACTTCCTCTGGTCTTGATACATTAGTTTCTACGTTTCTCCTGCAGAAAACAATTTCCAAGAGCATTACTCCGTAACTGTAAACATCTGCCTTCACTGATATTGGAGTGTTCTTATGCCATTCAGGAGCCAAGTAACCTCGTGTCCCTCTGACTATTGTGAAGGTTCTTGTTTGATCAGGCACTAGCAATTTTGCTAGCCCAAAATCAGAGATCTTAGCATTCCAAAAATCATCCATTAGAATGTTTTGAGGCTTTATATCGCAATGGATGATTGGTGCCTCACACTCTTCATGTAGATATAGGATCCCTCTAGCAATATCCAAAGCAATTTTCACCCTGTGACTCCAATTTGGAATTCTTTCAGTTCGGAAGAGAAGATCTGCAAGGGAACCGTTGCTCATGTATTCATAAACTAGGAGCCTCTGGGAGTCCTCAGTACAGTAACCAAGTAGCCGAACCAAGTTTTTATGATGAGTTTTTCCAATTGAACGCATCTCTGTGAGGAACTCCCTTTCACCTTCACTGACCAACTTCTCTAGCCTCTTCACTGCAATAACTTTTTTACCTTTGTATAATGTCCCTTTGTAAACTGCTCCAAAAGATCCTTTTCCCAACTCTTCCCTGAAACCCTTGGTTGCATTTTTAAGCTCACGATATGAAAATGCTCTCAGAGTGAGCTCATGGGCCAAGCCAAGATTTCCGCCTCCCAACCGCATTCTGGCCTTAACAACTCTTGACTTAGAGATGAAAAAAACAGAAACTGCAATGGCAATTGAAGAGCATGTAATGAATGCTACGCTCATAACACAAATGAGCATCACTGTCTTCTTGCTTGTCTTATGGACCACTGGAGGAGGCTTCATTGCAGTGGCAATGGATTGGTTGCGGCTTTCGACACTCTTCAAACCCACCTTGAAGAAAACCTTTGATGAGTCACCTTCCAATCTCTTAGCATATTTCACTGGGAACTTCACTTTCTTGCAGTCCCCAGATTCGTACAGCGCACCAGCACAGTTACAGTCCTGCAAACAGGACTTTCTGCAATCTTCTTCTGACATTGAGTTTCTAAAATAAGGAAAGTCATCCCAAGTCATTTTCTCCATATCAGTAATGTTATAGGAGGATGTTTCCTCTGCAACTTTGCATAATTCTTCAGTGTAGTTCCTCTTACACCCATTATATCTCTGGTTGGGATTGACAAAAACAGTGCCAGGAAGACAGCTGCAGTAAGGTTGATTATCGTTCATGGTGCAGTAGCTGTTGAGACCGCAGAAAGACTTCACTTCGCACTGACTTTTTGGTGCATAATGCATAAGAGATGTAGTGTAGGCACCATTGCTGTCGAAGTTATGAGAATACAATCGAAAAATTCCATCGTACTCCAATGTTGCACGGTAGATAATTGAGCTGTTTTCCGATTCTGAATCAGAGGAAAACACAGGTATGCCACTGGCCATGGTGTTGTTAAGGATTAGCAGTCGTCCTGTATAATTCAAATATAGATGGGTACCGGACCCAAAAGTGGCAGTGTTCCAATAAGCATCTACTGAAGTGTCTATAGTGTCTATGGGATACAAAACAAGATTCCCATCATATTGCATTTTAAGATGAAACCTTCCTGTTGACAAATTGGTTGTAGATGCACTGGAAAGCAGTTCACCCCCTGCATATAGATTCTGGCCTCCCAATATTGTATCTGTAGGAAAGTTGAAACTCTCCCAAATGACATCAGAATGTTCATTGTAGAGCACTAGATTTCCAGAATCAAGCATGCGAGCGTTTGAAGCTGACTTCTCTATCTTAGCAATGAGTTTCTCTTCACCGGCCTCATTGTTGGCAGAATAAGTTCTTAAAAGAAGCTTACCGTTTATGGTCAACTCCAACGTAGCATTTGATGGCACAGGAGGGTCATCTCGGTATGCTGTCCAGGTGATTATATCAGCTGGCTTGCACACCAACCAAATTCCCACTATAAAGCCACTGCCCTGTGGGTAGAACCCAAAGGCAAATGTGCCAGAAGGGGAGCGCCATGAAGTTGGTTGGACGTTGGTGGAGATTGAAGAACCTAAACTTATCAAGTTTGAGTGGTTCTGCTGGGAACTTACAGGTTTGTAAATACAAATAACTAAAAAAAAGAAAGCTGCATAAGCGAAAGCCATAAGATGAAGTATGGAAGATAGATGATACTGTTGTCACTTCTCACGAGTCTCGAATGACTGTAAATTACAACAAGGAAAATGCTAAAGCTAGCACAACCCAAAGGCAAACGGCTGGTTTTTTTTTTATAGCTTTCTGTTATTAAAAAAATTATTTTAATATATTTTCAAGTAAATTTTTTTTTTATAAAACACCTTAAACCACAATAGTAGACACACCCAGTCTTTCTACGGGGACATTTCCACGCTGTATTCCAGTAAAAATAAAGACATTATAAGAAGAATCATTTTTCCTTGCAAGGTACGTAAAAGACATAAATTTCTTCACCTGTGATGTAAGAAGAAGAGGTTGCACATATGACTTTAATTACTGCAGAAAGATTTTCAACACAAAAGAGATAAGGATAATTGAATTAAGCAAGACTGATTGAAAGCGGTGGAGAAAATTGTCTATGTTCTCTATTTCCTCCACTTATGGTATAACAGAAAACTGACTTGTGTTGAAGCAAACAACACGGCTTATTGACAAAATAAAAAACCTGTCCCTTTCTGACATGTATGGTCTCAAAAAAAGTCTTTTATATAGTTGATTTTCCAGTATTGTTTGTCTAGCAATAGTGTTTGATGACTCTGTGCCTTGCATGTAGGCCCGTGCCAATAACTCAAGCCACGCAGTTTTCTTTCTCTTCTGCCTAGTGAGAGATGTAATTTGAGAACATACATGTCAGCAGGATAGTTCCTTCTAAGAGGAAGCCACTGAGAGCTCTCACAAGGTTTTACTTACAAATTGCTTAACCAGTAGTATGAGCATGAGAAGACAATGGATGCATGAAACTTTGTTTCCCTTCTTCTGGTTATGTTGAAGATAGCCAAATAACTACATGGCCCAAGGAATTTTAACAGACATCTCAAGTTTGATAGATTTTTTAAATTTCATAGTGATATTTTGATTTACTTTAAGTGGATGTATAGGTTAGATTAATATGCTTATCAGTTGTTTTTAATTGGGAAAATCACTCTCATAGTTTATTTGTGATTACACTTTGTCTCCACAATTTTAGAAATTACCATTTATATATTGTATCAATACAATGAAAAAACAAAAATCTAACCTAATTCTTCTCTTTTACAAGAACACAAAATCTCACAAAAAAAAAAAATTAATCTTCTGTGTAACGATGCTATTTTACTTAGATTGCAAGTTGTAAATTAATTATTCTTATTATTTTTTCAAAATTCTAAAAAAAAGAAACCCTAAATTGATTTCAAAACCTTTTTTCACTTTAAAAGCTTTATGAATTGCTTTAAGGGCCTCGTTTATGGGTACTGTTCTCCAAAAAGCATGCAGCTAAGTCCTGGATTCTAGTTTTTTTGCGGTAGTGCTCTTGTTTGTTCTTCTGTGCAAATGTGAAATACTATATAATAAACAGTTTAAACGACAAATCAGAAACGCTTTCCATGTGTTTAAACAGCAATTTTATGATACCTTTCTGTTTAGACAACAAGATGAGCCTCTTTCAGGCAAAAAAAAAAAAAAAAACACCAGACACATTTTCACTGTGCATGGAAACCTCCAACCAAGAAAAACTCCTATTTCTCCCCAGTAAAATTCTCTATATCAAGACACACAGACAATTTCCCAACCCATCTCCTCTTGTCTCTTTTTGTTAAAGTTACAGGGTCACTCTTCCAAATGACATTAAATTTTCAGGACAATATTAATATAATTCCAAGCAAATCCAAACTAAAACGCTAAGAACCCTGGACAATGAGCAATATAGCAGGAGATAATCGGCGACACACTTCATCAAGTTTTCAGTTTCATCTTCTTAATTTCAATAACAACGTAAAATAACTCATTACAGCATCACTAACACAAAATTTATCATTAACTGGCACAAATTCTAAACCACCGACAGCCAACCCACCATTAAGATCTAGTCAGCTCATCTCTGTAACTACATCCCAAAAACGAAGTCCAATACAGTTGTTTATAACAGCTATAAAGAATTCTTCCAAATGCCGTCATAACATATTTTTGAAAAGCTTTTCAGGAAAAAAATGTAGTATATATACAATGACTTGATACACGAGAGTATACACAATGAACTGCTGCTCAACAAGCTTTTGCACTCCAAAGGCACTGAAACTCATTAGTTACAATACACAAAATACTTCTCGACAAATGCCATTTTTAATTAGAGCATTACCAAGGAAATGTAACACCAAGCAAGCACACAGTGTGCCAACAGAAATGGTGAAACAAGGGAAAAAACGAAAAAAATAAACTCAGACAGACCACTTCAATTAGTTGAACTGCATTCCACAGCCATTTAAATCTTCAACCTATAAATATTCCAGGGCCATTGCTATGATCTTGTAGCAGATGGCACAGAGAGATCGCTCTTCCCTTGTAAAATGATGAATATAACTTTGATCTGGGATATGATAGTGAAGCAAAAGCACAGGGGGCTATCTGTGGTAAATGTTTGATGACATATAAGATTGGCATAGCAGACATGAGAGTAGAACATTGGAGAGTGTGTTAAACCTATTATTGACCATGATACTTCCCCACCCCTTTTCTTCTCAAGAACTTATGATGATAGAATTCATCAAAGGACAGACGTTGAACTGCAACAAGAGAGATACAAAAAAATGAATGGTTCCACAAATGAATCAGGAGGGAAGAAAGAAAGATATGTTTTGTTGGGGTCAGGCCATGTGCTAAACCTGGATTTGCAGAAAGAAGTCTTGAGCATATATCAACACAGTCCGGATGCAATCCTGAAAGGATGTGTTGAGAGAAAGGAAGACATGAACTTGACTTGATGTTCTGCAGCAACTGAGGTCAAGAGAACTTCTTTTATTAGAGACTGGAGCGATCACAATTCAAGGATTATAAACTTACGGAAAAGGCCTACCTGGAAATTAGTCCTGCCACGAAAAGGTGGGTAGCCATTAAGAAGCTCAAAAAGAATTACACCAACACTCCACATGTCAACCTATATAATGAAGCACTGATATTAAATAAATTCTATTCTGATGCAAAGAAAGCAATGCACCAAAGGAAAACATTAGCAAAATCTTTACCTTGTAATCATATCTTTGAAATTGAAGAACTTCTGGAGCCATGTAAAATGGAGATCCGCATACTGTCTCCACATAGTTATCAGGAAGCACCCTTCTATTTAAAGATGAGAAAGAAGAAAGTAAAATTAATACATTGCCTGACATGTCTTCAACAAATTTTTGGCATTTTTTCTTAATTAAGGGGAAAAAAATTAGCAACATAGTTTCAAGGTGGTCTCCCTGAAACTTTCCAGGAAACCATCCCATTAACTTTCTTCTACCAAAAAGTTACCTCGATAAACCAAAATCAGCTATTTTGAGCACCACATCGCTCTCCTTGCCAGAAAGGAGAATGTTCTACAACAAATTGACCAATGTAAGCCAGTTTCAAGGCAACTCAATCTTCAGCCACCAATTTTGAACTCCACCATAGGTAAAAGAATTGCATGTACAACACCTCATACCTCAGGTTTCAAGTCTCTATGAATGATATGATGGCTCTGCAGAATTTTCAAACCATCCCCTGAACCATATAAATCATCGAGATTACAATTATGTAAACAGAGATGTGATACAAGCAACTCATATGTTGTACTGTGAAACAGATATCAAATGACCGCTACCCATCTGTTGCGTAAATCTTTTAGCAATCTTCTCTTCAACTCTCCCATGTTGTTGAAGATAAGAAGATAGATTTCCTCCAGAACAAAACTCTAGGACCAGGAACATGCAACATTCATCCTGAGATTGCAGATATTCTGATTTGCAGAAATGAAAAAATATGGAAACAGAAAGCATATAAATCACAGCTACAGAAGGTAGAAACAGATCAAGTTAAACTCGAAATGAGATTCTCCTTTACATATGTCAAGCTTTTAGTTGTATCCTTCTACATCATTCCACTTTATCTAGATCAATATCCTCAGTGGTTCAGTCATTTAAGAATTTCAAGGATTCATGTTAATGGAATTAATAATTAGAGTAACTGGCATTTATCTACAATTCTTTAAGAGATGACAGCTTGGATAGAGAGCAGGAAATGAGTTGTATATATTGCTAAATAGAAGACACCTGGGTCAGAGGCCTTCAACACTACATTTGCCAACACAATCAAAATGAATCTAACCACAGTTTCTCATGAGTATCTGGTCTTTGAGGGTATTTAATGGGAGAAACTAAATAAAATCA
Source organism: Populus trichocarpa (assembly GCF_000002775.5). NCBI lineage: Eukaryota > Viridiplantae > Streptophyta > Magnoliopsida > Malpighiales > Salicaceae > Populus > Populus trichocarpa. Next base: position 1,648,039 of record NC_037303.2, on the reverse strand, counting down.
TGCTCTGTCCTTTTTTCTCCTCAATCATGGTGAATGGAGAGCATAAGTTTTTGTTTCTGGTATTCCATGGTCCTTAGTCCTTAGTATGATGTCTGAGACAAAGGGTAGATAATGAGGTAGTGAAAAAATGTTGTTGAGGACATTTTGCTTCTCTTATGTGCTTTGCCAATGACACCATTCTGTAGAAAACAGGGGCTTGATGGCATGCTTCCTTTCTTGCAGATTTTGGAAAATGTCTGGTTTAAGGTTAAACACATAGAAGATGAGAATTATGGGTATTTTCATCCAGGACTTGAATTGGTTCTCAATTATCCCTCTATAGCCCAGTGTGTTGCCAGGGTTGGCCCTTGGCATGTTTAGAGGTCCCCATGGTGGCAATCAACATTTTCCAGCCTTTTAGAATTTGGTTGAATCAAATTCTAATCTCTCTTACTTTGCTTTAATATTTTAAGCATGATAGATGCACTACTACTCCATATACTCTTTAGGAGCACCATGTCTAACAACAATGCTTCTGTGAACATCATGCCTAGATTCATCTTCACACTCCACAGTACTCCATCAACTCAACAGTATTTTAAAATTGCATCCTCAATCCAAGACATTAAATTGCTAAGCCACAAATCCCATCTCAAAATGAATAATAATTGACTTAAAAAATAACCCAAGCTATCTTAAGTAAAACAAAACCTGCTTCTAATTCAACATTTACAACAGGAAGGAACCCTAAATACCAAAATCAACCAACTTTTCCATTATTTTCCCTAAATCAACATATTTTCATAAAAGGGTATGCTAAAAATCACCTAAATAATAAAAACCAAGTAAAAAAAAAAACAATCACAAAAGAAATTTACAAGAAGGGTTACCCTACAAATCCCCTAAGCATCAAACCAACCAGCTCTACAATCAATCAAACAACACAAATCAGCCTACAACATCAACACCAACAACAAATTTACTCAAAAGGGTATGGAAAACTTACCTCAAAGACATCAAGAAGGCGAATGATGTTGGTGTGATTGACAGAAGACAAGAAATTAAGCTCACAATCTAAGCAGTTCCTCAAATTCTTGTTGAGTTTAGAGAGATAAACTTGCTTCACTGCCACTCCCCCCCCTGTTATTTTGTTCTCTGCTTTCCATACTGTGGAAAAAAGAGCTCTCACCCAGTTTTGATTTCAGGATGTAGTTTCCGGTTGTGTGAGATTCTGAGAGATTCTTTGTTGCTTCAAGATCCATTTCTGTTGGTTTTGGATGGATCGACAAAGAGTACTGAAAACGTTGTAGTAAAATTTTGCCTTGGATTTTTGTTCTTCTGTTTTTGTCATGATGTCTGTTTGTGAACGTGGCAGGTAAAGAGATGAGAGTCTAGATTTTCTTGATCGATAAATTATATTTTAGGCACTGTAGCTCGTGCTATACAGATTATTTTTTTGAACTAACATATTTTTTAATAAAAAAATAATTATGAATTGTGAGAATAATATTTTCTAAAAATAAAGTAATAAGAGTTCATTGCTTGAAATAACATATTAAAATTTCATTTTAATTAAGGAAATAATCACAGTTTGATTAAAGCACAAAAAAAATATATTTCTTCATTCTTTCTTGGCCAAAAACTCACTCTCAATTTTTTTTTTTATATGTTAGCTTTCACTCTTAAATAAATCAAAGTAGCTTTTTATACAGTCATTTATAATACATAAAAGAACTTTTTTGTCCTTTTTTTTCTTAGCTTATATGAGTTATGACCCAAAATAAAGTTATCAAAATAAAGTGATTATAGCCAATAATTCTCTCCCTTTTTACTTATTCGGAGGCTCTACCAAGCCTATTTATCTTCTACAAAACTCAAACTTTTCTCTTGATAAAAACTAATCATCATATCCGATATATTTTTATCATTATAGATTTTCTCAACAATGAATAACTTCATCTTCATAAAATCTTGAATTCATTAACATTTAACTTTAATATGCTTTGATCAAGAATAAAAAGTAGAATACTTGTTGAGATGAATTGCTCTCTAACTATTGTAACACAACCCAAAGTTCTAATGCTTCAATTGTTTTGGAGCTTACTTTAACCCATACACACTTTTCTTCAACTTACAAACTAGTTTCTCGTTGTTTTTCACTTCAAACCTTTCAAGCTGTTTTATGTAAATCTTCTCATTAAAGTCACAATAGAGATCTTCAACTTCAAGATTCAAACTAGTAGTTATACCAAGTATCACCCGCATTAAAGACATCTTCATTATGGGTGAAAAGATTTCCTCTAAATAAATATCGTAATTAAAACCTTTTATAAATAATCTTGTCTTGTATCTAGGTTATGATAGATTTTCTTCAATTTTTAACATGATCATCTATTTTTTTAAAGAAAAAAAACCCTGTAAAAGGGTTCCAATAAATAGAAAAAACAATAATAACTCTGAATTTTAATTTATCATCATTAAAAGTCTTCCCTCTTCCATATAGAAATGTGTTTATATAGATATCAAGAAATTAAACCCTAGTATTCTAAACTAAATATAAATTAAGAATCCTAATAAAATATTTTTAATAATAATAATAACAACACCAGCAAAATCCTAGAAATCGACATAAATAATAATAATAAAATTTTAAATGTAAGAAATTACAAACAAACAAGTAAACTTTCCTTTTTCCTACACAACATCATATAATTTGTCAAACGATATGCTAATGATGCTGGAGTTATGATTGAGATTGGACTGCTGAAAGCTCTCTGTAAGCTGTTACAGGAAAAAATTATTTGATATCATAGACAAATGAATCTTTACAGTGGTCTATATGAATGGTACGATGGCAAAGCTGGGCTGCGTCATTTGCCAGTTGTGCCGGAGAGAAGAGGGGCATCATCTGTGCTTGTTGCATCAATAGGTGGCGACTAATTTGTGGATGATGAGGTTGCTTCAGTTACACTACTTTCTCCTTAGATCTGCGTTGTTTCAAAATACTCTTTTATGCCGGTGACTATTCTGACAAGAGATAGTGTATAGTTTTCCTATTTTCATACAAGATTAATCCCTCAAAGTATAACACTTGCCTTCTGTTTATATAATTTCTTGATGGTGTAAGCAACTAAACGTCTTTCTTTCTGATATCCAACTTTAGCTGTCAGACGTATGAAGGTGGTATTGCAGGAGAATCAGGTCACCTTTACACACAAAAGTTGCCTCTAACTATGTGTTCTCTTTTAAATTTATTCTAATTTTGCCTGGATCCCAACACAATACAGGTATCATCTGAGGATCCCAGTCTCAATATCAGGGCTCTAAGTGAAAATCCCGATTTTTAACCTGGATTAATCCCAATACAAACTGGCCATAGCCTTGGCAAGTGTTTTTCCAAGTATTATGGTGTTAGTTTAATTACCTGGGGGCTAGTATGGTGTCATCCAGCCTCTACAACAGAGAAAGTCATGAAAGATTTTGAATTAAGCTCAGTCCAGTTCATATACTCCACCTGTAGTAGATGTCTATATTTTCTTTTTATGGTATCCTTTCCTGGATTACATTTTTATTACAGACTTGCAGATCACTGGCAATGTTTTCCTAACTAAAAATTAGAATCTGTGTTGCCAACTTTGCTCACTCTATGGCGTTATGGTCCTGATTCTTATTCCATGCCGACCTGGGTCTTATCCCAAACTGGCACCTGACTTTAATTAAGCCTCTATCAGAATGTTCACTTCTGAGCTATCTGCATTCATTTCCATGGAAAGCAAACACTATACTTTCAAGTGGAGTGGAAAGTTGCAAGCCACAAAAGATAACAGGGGAAGGCTAGTTCTGCTTAAATAGCATAATCGTGGTGTACCCCAGCAGAACTGTCGTATTCGATGTTGTTACTCATTTTTGGACCCCACGTGTTGAAATGGTGTGTACCCCTTTTGAACCAAGTGCAGGAGTGTAGCTCATGTTTGCTGGAAAATTGACAAAAGCGGAGGAGAAATAAATATTTTTTCGAATCCTGTTTGAGTTGTTTTCTACTATTTTTATCCTTCCCCTTTGCTGCCAAAAGCGTTAGGTTTCTTAGGCTGATAAGGAGTCTTCATATAAATCCCTTAGAATTTTCATTTTTAAAAAAACTGATTTTTGTTGTTGTCGTAATTTTTTGTTCCAACTTAGGCTTTGATTCTAACTTGGTTTCGTGCAATATCTAACCATCCCAGCTATATTCTGTCACTCATGACATGTTGAAGAATTGACCTACACCTTTATTGGGTCCTAGGGCTCGCTGTTCTTATGGCAGACTCTTAGTCAGATTGGGAAGCTCGGCATTGTCAGTTTCCTGAATCAGATCAGGAGATCCTTTTGACCAACCAGGTTGCAGCCAGATTATGTTCTTCAAAACAAATTTATCTCACTTTGAACCCTTCATGAAAGTTGTAGACCTGTACACATAGATGAATATAGGTTTTTGAATCGCCTGATTTCGATATTAGAAGCTCAAGATATTCCCATGTAAATATGTAATGAGAAAACAGAGAATTCTACCGCGAGAAGGATTCTGACCCGAGTTTTGCACTAAAGACTTTGCTTCCATCACAATTTTGTTGTTCGTTGTTCTTAGGTCATATTCTCAGTCATATCGGGATGCTCGACATTGTCAGTTTCTAAATCAGATTAGGAGACCCTTTTTGACCAACCAGATTGCGGCCAGATTCTGTTCTTTAAAACGATTTTATCTCACTTTGAATCCTTCATAAAATTTGTATTCCTGAATGCGTAGATGAATTTGGGCTTTTGAATCGCTTGATTTAGATATCAGAAGCTCAAGTTATTCCCGTTTGAATATCTAGTGTGAAAGCAGAGAATCCTGCCGTGAGAAGAGTTCCAGCCCGAGTTTGTTTGCAATTCTGTTCTTCAAAAAGATTTTTTCTCACTTTGGATCCTTCATGAAAGTTGTAGTCTTGTATGTGTAGATGAATTTGAGCTTTTGAATCGCTTGATTTCGATATCAGAAGCCCAATATATTCCCATTTGAATATCTAGTAAGAATGCAGGGAATATAGTTTTTTTTTTTTTTTGCTCCCCCTCCTCCTTTTTGCATCAGGTTTCTTAGGCTGATAAGAAGTCTTCATATAAATCCCTCAGAATTTTCATTTAAAAAAAAAACTGATTTTTGCTGTTGTTGCAATTTTTTGTTCCAACTTAGGCTCTGATTCTAACTTGGTTTCGTGCAATATCTAACCATCCCAGCTATATTTTGTCACTCATGACATGTTGAAGAATTGACCTACACCTTTATTGGGTCCTAGGGCTCGCTGTTCTTATGGCAGACTCTTAGTCAGATTGGGATGCTCAGCATTGTCAGTTTCCTGAATCAGATCAGGAGATCCTTTTGACCAACCAGGTTGCAGCCAGATTATGTTCTTCAAAACAAATTTATCTCACTTTGAACCCTTCATGAAAGTTGTAGACCTGTACGCATATATGAATTTAGGTTTTTGAATCGCCTGTTTTGATATCAGAAGCTCAGGATATTCCCATGTAAATAGTTAATGAGAAAATAGAGAATTCTGCCGCGAGAAGGATCATTTTGAATCGCTTGATTTAGATGAGGACATTTCAATTTTTGACTCCATGGTTTACGAGCCGTAAAAGTATGAAACACTAAGGAAAAAAGAGGGTTTTAAAGCGCTCTGAATTTCCTTAGATTTCTAAATCTTTGTTCCTTTTTCTTGTGATTTACAAGTCGTGAACACTTGAAATACTAGGGAAAAATGAGCTTCTAAGCACATTGAATCTCCTTAGATTTCTATCTTAGTTGTCATTTAATTCATAGGTTATAAATTTATTTCAAGCGATTCAAAAGCCCAAATTCATCTATGCGTTCAAGAATACAAATTTTATGAAAGATTCGAAGTGAGATAAAATCGTTTAAAGAGCAGAATCTGGCCGCAATCTGGTTGGTCAAAAAGGGT